>NW_027021303.1:0-33436 GCF_036884655.1 Musa acuminata AAA Group | reverse complement strand
ATGCAATTCTATGTGGAAGCTTGAAGAAGAATACTCGAGAGATGCCATTCCAACAAGTGGCCTTTCCGAGAAATATATCCAAGTAAGTCAGCACTAGAAAGGCCAGCAAAATGTCTATTTGTTGCTTCGTTCTATGGTTGAGTAACCACACATTGAGGTGCATCTACCTACATGCATAACTTGTTTCCAGAAGAGAACAGTGACTGTATGTGTGCATGTTAGTAATGAAAAGTAATCTGGGTTACTTTGTACGCTATAGCATTCCTGCACGTCCTCGTTAAGAGTATAAATATGACATAACGATATAAGAAGAGAATTCATGATTACCTGGTATAAAGAATTGATATTGCCGAGAGACGACAGTGCTGCACAGCGAGGACCCATACAGGTCGATCGGTACTCACTTCATAGGAAATAAGCCATCTCGCTCGACGACGTACAAGTCAATGTCGAACACCACGAAGCATTCCGTAAGATTCGCAACGGCACCGATCGATGTCAACCCATACGAGTCGGTCAGTGTTCATCCGTAGGGTACAAGTCATCCTCCCGATGAGTTGATAGCTATTAAAGGACTACGTACGATCGGCCATCTCTTCGCATGTATAAAAGCTAACTCAACTCTCCGAGAGAACTTCGAACACTCAACTCTCTCTTATTTCACTCAACTCTAACTTTAGCTTTGAAGGGGTCAAATCGAAAAATCTCTCTCCTAACCTCGGCAACGTAGAAGCAGGCGATGAGGCCCATGAATCAACTTGACTCGACGCTCACTTCTGTCACCCAAGTCTTCGCATGGGCAACCTTATACATCCGGGCTCAGATCGAGACGCGCTAGCTCCTCGGTCACTATGTAAAGATTCACAAACACCGAGTGTCTTCCATTAATGGCTGAGTCAAGGTAGATTTTGTTACTCAAAGATTGTTGTGTCAAAATATTGATACCGTTACACAACTGAGATCTTTCTTTGTGGTGGTAGATTAGATCTAAAATCAATAATGGACCAACTGATACAACCTATTTTCTTACCAATCTGCCTTACATATTCCACGAAGAAGCAATATGTGATGCAAAATGGAAGCTATGAGATTTCATTCGTTTTTCTTGCCCTCTCTTTTGGTTTATTAACAGAATGATCAGGTGATGAATTTTATCTTCATTTTAGATGTCATGCAGATGTTCTTGAACCACCCCGGGAAGATATGTAAACTTTCTCAACATACGTCGGTTCTCCAATCATCTTTGTGTAAGATTTTATGAGGCACTGGACATGGATGGTCGTCTTATTACTACCTGGTTTTAGGTTTTCCACCTCGCATGGAAAAATTGGAACCCAGAGAACTTGCCATCCTTGCTTTTTGTAGAAGCCACTTTAGCTCCTTTCCTCATCTCGATGGTTTTCATCTACTAAGCACAAAAGCTCAAAGAAACTCGGTTTCTTCTTACAAAACTTCAACCAACATTCTCTCTACCTTTCAGTATTCTTTGACATACTGCCCCTTAAACCTTTTTCTATTTGAGATCTTAATGTTTACTCGTAGAGGATTCTATATTGGTTGGTAGAATAAATGGATATCGGAAAGAGATTCTGGCTTGTTTAATGAACAGGTAACAATGAAAGCAAAGGAAAACGAAACCTTTTCATCCCTTGCATACAAACAGTCCAATAATCTCAGCTGGCTCCGGTGTGGATTTGCTATCTAATCTCTCATCATTCAGCTAGTCTAAGCTTGAAAGCTTTTCCTCCATAGTATGCTCGTCCGTGTTAGATTCTTCTGTACCCTGTTTGTGCATTATGTCTGCAAGTAGATTGTCGATTAGACGCCTACTACGAACACAGATTTCCTAATGGCCAATATTCGCAAAAGAAAGCTATTGTACCGATTATACAAGTTAGTTCAGCTATGAACATTGCTTCATTTCTTGAACATCTCGAAACAGATGGCTCTCCGAACTGAAGAACGAAGGGCCAATGGGCTCTTCATTCAGATGCATGGAGCATGCAGCTGCGCAACAGAAATCGATTGTGTGCATGGCTTTCACAAAAGAACCTCCACCTGTATTCAACTCATTTCAATCAAGATGACTTCGGGGGTCGGAGATAGGGCAGAAGGAAACAGTGACCGAGCAATAGTGGTCTTACCGCCGCCAAGGGAAGCAGCTACGTCGGTGGCGGCGAGAACGACTGACCAAAGCGGTGACTCCGGCGGCGACGGGTTTGGTATCGGGGCGTCGGGGCATGGTTACTGAATTGGACTCGATCGGATCGGGCCCCGTGTTTGTGTGTGTGTATATATATATATATATATATATCTCACTGTGGAAAGTAAGTAAGCTGACATAATGCATGCCAATTAAGAAACAATCAAACCAAATTAATACACATAAACAGTGCATCTGTTCATCTCTTTCTGACTGCATTGTTGTAGTTTGACAAACAAAAATCACATTTATGTTTACAAGTGCATAATTTAATAGCATATTTTGCAGTTACAATCTGAAGCAATATCTTATGTTTATTGTGCTAACAGGCCATATCATAAACTGGTATTCTATATGCACAATGCACTTCCGAAGACACTTGTATCATCTGCACTTACTGTTTGTCTTCTTCGGTTGATGTAGCCCAGAGGACAGTGGCTCTGACCAAAGCATCCATGGGGTCAACACATTTCCCCAGCAGTGGGTCGTCCGCGGGTAAGAGTCCATGCATGTAATCAGAGACAAGAATAATGCTACTGACAGCCCTCACCAGAAGAACTTGAATCGATATCCTCAACAGATTTCTTGCACCTTCCATGTCTTCCCTGTCGAATGCCTCCCTTGCAGGGATGACAATGTGCTCCATGGTTGCTTTGTCGGGTAGCAGCACCTCGAAACCCTGCACGAGGTCATGTTAAAGGTAACATGGTGGTAGCCTCAAGAACATCGAAGAGAAGGAGAATGTAAGTGCTCATGTCATCTGCGCATGCCATCGGACACAGAAGCATCATTTCTGGTTTGTACATCTCTTCATCTTTCGATGGCAATCGTGTAGCGATGGCTTACCTGGTTTTCGAGTTTTTGCTGATACAGCCGAGCGACGATTAATGCGTCCATGGCAAGAATTCCTATGCGAGCGTTGCTTCCCATTTCAACCGGCTTCAGGTTTGCTGCTTTCAGTTCCTTGGCGACACAGTCGCCGGCGTCGAGGAGTGGCACAGAGCACCCCTCGGCGATCTCATCGCGCCAAGCGTGCGAGACGTGGCACGGCATAGCGATGCAACGAGCTCCAGCCCTCTCCAGGAAGACCCTCTCCCGACGGAGATTCTCCACGACAATAGAACCAGCAGATTGCGTGCAGCAGTCCCAACCGCTCTGATGCAGAGCGAGCTCTCGGTTCAGCACAGGGTTATTGCAAACGACAAAAGGGGGAGTCTCCTGCCCATCCGAGGAGCTCCATTGGACGAGCTTCTCCAAGAACCTGAGGGTGGAAGCCGCTGAAACCCCACCCAGGACACCCACAGTGTTAGACAAGTCCAGGAAAGGACCGTTGTACCCATTCCCCGAAGGAGACGAAACCGGCTCGGGCTTCCCAGAGGTGGACGATGTAGAAGCTGGTTTCGGAGCAAGAGAAGAAGTAGAAGATGGCCGAGATCTAAAATGGATCCGGTGCTTGTTCAGCTCCTCCACGACGTGGATAGGAAAGTTCACAGCGCTGTATGACAATGCCACGCTCCCATCAAACATCCTGAGCCTTCCGAATCTACGTTCCTGTCGCAGCAAATCTCACGATCTAGCGTTTAAAGCTTGGATCCACCAGGAAACATTATTGCTCTGCTTCGATTACCGACAGTAGTTACCTCGAATCCCTCCCATTCCAAGATTCTCAAGTACCTAAACAGAAATCTTCGGTAAAGATGCAACTCCTGAAAGAAAATGAAGCTCGATTTATAGGAAAATAACCTGTAAGAGCTCGATGTTTCGAGGGGGGGGAAGGAGAACGGGCGAGTCGACAGGGTGACATCACGAAGAAGCATCTCGGATCGTTCGAAGATACTCGATGAGCTCAATCATGTAATGTCTTTTCCACCAGCACAAAAATCCAAGAAAGAAAAAGAGTAGACTAGCGAAGAATCCACGGCACCGTACCTTACACGCCTTTCATGAGCTGTCCGTCTTCCTGTCCGTCTTCCATCAATCTGACATTGGATTCTCGGTGAGATGAAAACAAAGCAAAAAACAGCGATGATCATTGACTTTTGCTCATCTCAGACTACACCTAATTGGGCTCTCTCGACTCTACTCGACTGCAGTGAGTTTATTCACTTCTCTATTTTACCGATGGAAGAAGAAGCATTGGAATTTGGATACATCTGAAGAGGATTTTGTCCATTTCTGTGGCTGCTTCACCGGTCGGTACGGAAGTTTATGGTCCAAGAGGGTCATCATACTTGCACCCATCTCCTGCAGCAACCAGCAGCTTTGCGCATGCAAGTTTCTCGACTTGTTCGTCCTCGAGATTTCCGCAGGCTCAGCATGCTGAGGGCACCTCCATTTTTCCTTCCAGTGGTGGGGCATAAGATACGGACTGCAGTGACCCCATCCATCGCTCTCCTGTGAGATGAAAGGATGGACTTCACATCCTCCGGATTAAATATGATGAAGCTGCGTTATCCTAAGCTCAACGGACCGGAGGACGCCAATTGGTGATATTTGCGCCGTCGGCGGACTTGTGCGGGGCCCAACGTGTGTCGGCTGCATAATTAACGTGCGTAATCGGCCACTGGACTGCCGTGATGGGCCGGATCTCGGTCGGTCTGCCAAAAGCCCAACTTCGAGGGATACTGCGACGGGACCCATCGCATCGGGTGACGGCGCCAGTAGAAAGTAAAATGGAACGGGAGGTTACTGCATCGCATGACGAACATGATCGAGCAATATAATATGAAGCAAGCAGGTGGTAGGCAAAGGCGCCGCCCATGCACCAAAGAGGATGGTCCACGCACGAATGGCATCGCCTTTATGATCTCAACCACTCTCGCGCTTCCGTCGCCGCCGACCGTCCACCACGATTGACTCGACTCCGTGTTTCACGTTGGCGTGCAGCAAACATTTCTTGCACGTCCCAAACTCACACCTGAACGGATCCCATCTCTGCGTGCAGTCACAAGGCAGGTGGGCGTGGGTGGTGGTCGATGAGGGGATTGGTAAGGCCTTGTTCTGCTCCGAACGCGGTACCCACACTTGCTCGAAAGGAAGCCGCCGCGGGCCACGGCGGAAGAAGTTCTTCTTACGTTACGGAGAATCGACCTACGCGCCTTGACAAGTCATCGCTTTCGGCGTCCAGCGTTATAAATAAGACCAGAATGGTCGAGTCGAATCCATCATCATCGAGCTTCCGGTTTCCATCTCGAGCGACAGGCAGCAGACGTCTGCATCTCCAGGGCCGACGTCCAAGCCACCGAAAGCTTCGAGGAGGAAGAGATCGGTCTCCAAATTGTCGGGAAGCTTCGGACCATGGGAGGCAACTCGAAGACCACCTCTGTTGTCGTCGATGCCAGAATAGCATCGGCACCTGAAGATCGCAAACCCACGTCCAGCAAAGGCAGCAGCAGCAGAAACAAACCCTCCGCCGCTGCCTTGTTCCCTGGAAGAGGAGACGCCGGACGACAGCCGCGTGTGGCTGAGCTCAAGGCGAGGAGAGCAAAGCGCTTAGCAGCGGAGGAGGAGGAGGAGGACATCAACGAGGTAGCCGATGCCTTCATCAGGCGATTCAGGGAGGACCTCCACCTGCAGCGCCTGCAGTCCATCGAGAACTACAACCAGATGCTCGCTAGGGGGCTGTGACCTTCCTTGCTGACTGCAGTGTGCTCTGTGCGCCGATGAATCAAGTGCATGCAGCACAAATTTGTCTGTTCTCTTTCCTTATCGTGTCCTTTTTAGTTTGATCCTTTGTAAGTTCATTGTGCGTCGGGTGTCGGAGCATGTGCTTTTTAGCTTAGCCTCGTTAAGTTCATATATGATCAATACGACCTTTCGTTTCTAGTGACACAGAAAATTGTATTTGATCTATAGAGATGTCCAACATAAGGTGATCTCCGGAGAAAAAAAACATATGTGGCATGAAGTGCTCATTAAGAGTAGAAGATCATGCGACACGATTTACTCGATCAAAATCAGAAAGTAGGCTTGTGTCCGCAAGATGTGTTAATAGTCTAATATGTTCAATCGCAATATGGACACAATAACAACCAAGCAAGAGAAGCAATCGCTAATTATATATTATCCCTTATAGTTAGCTATCTTCAATGTTTTAATCTTTATACTTTAAAAAATTATATCGATGTTTCTATAGTTATGAAAATGAAATATCTAGTTTCATTTACTTGAACGATATTAGTTTTAATGACGAAAATAAATGATAAAAAAATAATTTTAATATTCGATAACAAACAACGTTGGTGGTGGTGAATGATGACGTCGTTTGCATCGACGCTGACTGTCCGACACTAACGTAGTTGTTGAGTGACAACTATGTCCACATTGACATAGATGGCGGTAGCCATTGCAACGTCTACAGCGAAGATGGTGGTCACCTCGCCGCTGATCCGTTAAGCAAATCCCAGCCTCGAACCGAAGCTGGGGTCATCGAAGCTCCTACAGCATCAATTTCGACACTACCTCTCGTCGAGCGACCCTTTCGCTGCTTTGCATCTACGTCAGCATCAATCCAATTGCTAAGCGACAAAAGGGTCGCTAGGCATCTACTTCAACGTCGACTTAGATGTAGAGCGATGTCATTTGACATTTGCGTCAACGCCACAACATTTGCGTTGATGCCAATAGGTGGAGGGACTCAAGAACGATAGGGTGGAGGCCGCGATAGGTGGCAAATGCAAAGGCGAGGTTGCCACCCACGACATCAATGGTGAGGATGAGGCGACAATGGCCGCAACAAATGAGGCGAAAACACTAATGAAGGCATAGGTTTTATTGCCCTCCACCATCGTCCTCCTCCTCGTCTTCCTTTACCTCTACCTCCGATGCTTTCGCTTTGTCCGACCATTGTCGCCTCGTCTTCACCATCGACGACATGTGTGACACTCTCACCTCCGCATCTACCACCTGTCACGACCTTCCACCCTATCATCCTCGAGTCCATATGTTGATATCGAAGCAAATGCCAAGACCGCTTTGCATATATGTCAATGCTGATACAAATGCAAAGCGACGAAAGAATCACTCAACAAGAGGTGGTGCTTGAATTGACGTAGCAACGAAGGGAGCGAGAAGCGTTCCAACGACCCCAGCTTCGAATCGAGACTACGATTCACCCAATAAGTCAACGACAAGACTATCACCATCTTCATCGTGGATTTCACGACGACCACCATCTACATCAACATTGACGTAATTACCAATTGATAACTACATCAACGTAGATACAAATATATAACCACACGAGACGAGCAACGATAAGATTGACTCTTGGTAGAGACAAGTGACATCACGATGAGCAAATATTATCATCGTCAAAGATGACCAAACAATTACGTTAGTATTAACAACAACAACATCGTACACAATCACCGACGACATTTATCATCAAACGTTAAAATTACCCTTTTATCATTTATTTTTATATTTTTATCAATAAAACTAATATCACTATTAATTAAACCGAAAAACAAAGTACAACCTACATTGCTCTTCCAGCGGAATTAGCACAAGCACAAGGACGAAGTTTGTGGAAATATAGATGAGGATTAAGTACTCTACCACCCCCACCCGGCTACAACTCAATCTGAAAATCAAAGGATAAAAATTTTGAATTCAGAAAAAACATGCATGAAAGATAGCTGGCTGGTGATGCAAAAATTGTCCTCATTAAAAAACCTGATGCCACAAGTTTAAAAGAACACAAGTACTCAGTATGAAAAGCACATTGTCCAGCTAGCTGAAACACAAGCAAATAGTTGCATCAAAAAGATAATTTCAAAGGTTCATACTAAACTATATTTTACTTCTCCAATAAGCTTTTGGGCCCATCAGCCTATTGACCGCTGGTAACCTGAACATGGTCAGGTCCTAAGCCACCATAGTTTCAGCAGCAGATCCGGAGACACTGCAAAAGCAGTGAGACAGCAATTAAAACCAGATCATTTAAAGTTAGAAAATGATTACAAAAAGGAGTCTTCTTCTAAAAGATCCAGAAGAATAATATATCCAGAAAAAAGCATCAACCAACCCACTGTGCAAATGCAGCGAGACAGCCATTAAAACCAGAACATTTGAAGTTAGAAATGATTCCAAAACGGAGTTTTCTTCTCAAAGATCTAGAAGAATAATATATCCAGAAAAGGCATCAAGTGAATATCAATATAAAGGTCTAAAGCTTGTATGTATAGTAATGCATATAAGATGCAAGCTTCTTTGTCCTCTATATGCAAGAACCACAACTGATGGACTAGTCAAGCATGTTGGATCAACAATAGATATTACTTTTTTTGTGGTTTTGAACAATTATCCATAATACTTGTATAAAGAAGTATTATCTATGACAAGTTTAATGATCAGACATTATTGAGAACTATGATCCAAATAAAAAATATAAGTACACAAGAACAATATTCCAAAACTTAATATCAATATAACATATCAAATATTTAAGACAATGAAACCTCACCTTACAAGTGGAACTGTATCCACCCTAAAAATCATAATTGTAATACCCAAAATTCCATGTCATGTCATATATTGACAAAGACTGAATATTTACTAGATGGTGTGTGTTTCCAAGTCATACTCCGTTCATATGGACCAGCGACCATTTGTATGGACGGCAATGCAAATGGACTGACTGGCCTCAACTGTCAACTATAATTAAAAAAATAATTTGTACCAAGCTGCATGATCTATGTTTCTCAAGTGGCAGCAGAAATCTAAACAATGTGTTGGCAGGTGCCCATATTTTTCAATCCCCAAGCTTGGATTTGCAAAGATATGCAGATTAAAATACATTAAAAAAATTGATTGATCAACTTAATAGAATGTGAGGACAATCTTCAGATAGAAAGATGAACAGGATGCACCAATTAACAGCTAACATCACCAACCCACATTGAAGATGAATGTTGACCAAGTGAGGCTAACAAGTCAGATATCATCATTTTCTTGGCATATGAGATACGAATTAACTGATTCTGCCCAACCAGAGACAGCAGGAAAAAAATAAGAAAACTAAAAAAAAGACATAGATTCTTAAGAATCAACTTACCAATACATTCACCAATAACTAGGTAAAAGTTATCCTACATATATCCCCTCACTCCCTTCCCCATTATCATTGGTAAATTGACAAGAAGATTTGTCAAAGGTGAAAAATGGGATCAGTACCAATCGACCGTGGCGTATGGAAAGCCACATCCGGTGACATATCAGTAACTGGATATAGTTTCATTACTCATCCCTCATCTCATCCTCCTTGCACCTCTTTTCTTATTATCCCTCTTGAATCCCTGCCCCTTGTTTTCTTCTTGTACCTTTTTCTACTCATCCTTCTACTGGGTGTCGACATGGGGTTGTGTGGATAATTGTCCATAACCAACAAGTCCAAGTTTCTTGATTTAATTAAAGTCAGGATAGTACATGAAAATCATACTAGTCAATGCACACATGAAGCACACAAGGAGAAATATTGTATTAAATATTGAAAACAGTAAAATGACAGTATGTCTATAAATCAAACACCATCAGCCTAAAATAAATTTCTACTAGAAGCATCAACTCAATCCTAAATTACATAAGTATAATATGTAGCTAAGAATATCTTAAAACAAAAAACTTACAAATACATTGGGTCAAGAACAAACACTGTGAAGAGCACATCACAGGAAAAGCAACCTACTACAATTATATTCTGAAAATAACATGAAAACCTACAATCTCATATCATTTTATGTTCCAAATAACCGAACAAATGAAGACTAATATGACAGCCATTTGCTTGTCGTACGCTAGGGTTAGCAGTACCCAGAGTCCACGTACCATTAAAATAAAAAAAAGGATCCGAGAACATCAAAATTTTGACATTCAATTACTAGGCAGGTTTAATGGTTATACTGACTGATAAAACTTTAATTAATGCAATCCCCTATTGTCAAAATGCATGATAAAATTCTTATGCCTTCTTCGCTGAAAAGAAATTCTATGCCTAATCTCTATGTATCATTCTTTCCACAAAAAAAATGTTAAAAAAATGCTACTTACCTATCAAGCTAAAGATTGAAGCAGACAGGGCTTTCAGAATTTGTCAATCTGTCAGTACACTACCTAACAAACAATAAGAGCTGATGCAAAAAGAGACTACATAACAACAATTCATATGTCTCGATGACCCATTCAAAATATTTAACACCTCACCAAGGGATCTAATGGCAACTACTAAATAATTTCATCATCCACTTATGGACAAAAGACACGGATTTGACAATAAAATATAAAAAAGACAATTGTTTAAACATGTTAAAAGGTTTCCAATGATCAATGCCTAAAAGATCCATTAAAAATGAGAGTAACCACACATCAAATATCATGATTTGATTTTAAAAAACCCAATGACTTAACTTCCAGCATTAAAGTTGATAAAATATTAATAAATAACCTATCCAACTTTGTCCAATTCCAGCATTACAAAATTCAGAAATACTAATCGATAAAGAAAGAATCATTTCATGCATTGAGAGTGCTACTTGTTCCGCTTGTGCGGTAACCCAAGGACCACAACTTCAAAGAGATATTCGGCACCTTACATTTGGGTACAGATATAAAGATCGAAATCAAGTGTAAAACGTTAAACTTAATTCCATTCAATGGAATACTGAAGTTTAGCTAATAAGAAAGGAAGCCAACAATAAGGGTAGTAAAGTAACTCACTATTTATAGGTTGCAGGAACCTGCTTGGTCCTCTTGTAGTATCGGGTCAGGCGGTGAATCCTGCTCTCCACAAGGATCAGCCTGAACTTGGAATCCTTGTCCTTCTTGTTTCTCTCCAAGTGCTTCCTGATTGCCACAGCCTTCTTAATCAGAAAATACAGATCTTCCGGAATCCCCGGTTGAAGACCTACATCAACCACATACCAAAAATCAAAAGTGATAAAAGACACAAACGATTCATGACAGCACCAAACACAGAATATGAATAAGAAAAATATATTAAAAAAGCATCGCGGCTTAGGAAACTAATAACAGTACCGTGGGCCTTGAGGATACGGAGGATCTTGTTCCCGGTGACACTCTTGACCTGGGCGATGCCATGAGAGTCACGAAGAATAACACCAATCTGCGACGGAGTCAGACCCTTCTTAGAAAACTTGCAGATGCTTTCCTCCACCTAAGAGAGATCAAGCACATCAACACGCTTCAACATAAGACACTCCGATAGAAGGAAAGAACAAAGAGGAGATGGCTCACTTCTGCAGCAGAGATCTTGAGCCAACTCGGCGGAGTCCTCTTGTACGGCAGCGCCGACGAGGATATACCCTTTCTGCAGTCCACATCACGGAGATTGAAGATCCCAGCACACAAAAAAAGAAATCGAAAAACATCAACCGGGGCGAGATGCGGCATGGAGAATGGGGATTACCCGCGACTGTGCATACGACCCATGGCGGCGGCGGCGACGGCGGCGGAGAAGCTTGGGTGGAAGCGACGCGCAGAAGAAACCCTAAGCCGGCCGAGAGAATGCGTCGTTAGGTCTTCTTAGCGATGCTTATATACAGGTGGTGGTGGGTCTCATTTTACCGAAAATGCCCTCAAGGCCGCCTATCAGCCGTTCAAATGCGCTCTGACGGATGTGATTGAACTTGATGATCTCGATCGATGAACGATATGGATCGAGATGACGTGAAACCATTAGATTGGAGGCTCCCTAGTGCAGTCTTCGCCGATGAATCGAACGGGCCACAAGAATCGGACCAAATAGTGGACTAGTAATTGGTCCGGAGCGGCCGGTCCAAGTTGTGTCCAAAATAAAAGCAAAATGAACCGATTGGTTCAGCCAATTTTTGAATAATCTGTATAAACCGGATGGATTATATACAACTAATAGGCTTTTTACTGTAACGAAAAATTACTCAAATATGTTTAATTTAATTTTTTTTATTTATTTATTTAAGATGATATTTACTTTAAAAAAAGGATTGATTGTGTTGTTTTTTGGTTATAACTATAATGGATAAATAAGTAGCCTATTATGAGATTGAAATGTCATTGTATATTTTTAATGGCTCAAAGTTTTCAATAGCTTAAATTTTCTTATTTCTTGGTTTTATGATTTTTTTATATTTTCGTTCATTCATAATCATTTTTGTCTAATTATGGTTCTTTTAAAAATTATCCTCGTTGAGAGCATTGCACATATGTAAATATATATAATCGATGGCTTAAATTTGTAAGTATACACCCATATACATATATCCCATTGGCATACTACTTAAATTTATATGTAATAATTTTGAAACACCAAACATACAATCAAAATTCTTTTTTATTTTCGCTGAAATTTTAATTCTTGCTTGATTTTTTAAATACAATTTTAAAAATTATAAGCTTCAGATTCTGGTATAAATTTCGAGGTCAAATGATGGAAACAAAATACATATTATGATGAAATAAAAAACTTTTTGGAAACCAAGTTTGCTAAAGAAAAAGCTTTTACTATAGCTAAATATCTTTTTTTTCTTCCAAATATTTTTTTTATATAGAAGTATGCTTTTACTTACGGTGATGGTCATTCAAAATGATTATTTATTTTTATCGTAGTATGTGAAAGAAATATAATTTTTTTATTATTTTTATTTGTTTTATATATGATGGTCAAAATAATTAGAACATGCGTAGATATTTATCATTACAAGTGAATATTCGATTTGCATAGCTATTAATGGAGCAAAACTGTAACACCAACTTACTGGAGCAAGCATGATGAGTGTACTACGTCAATTTCAGCTTAAGCATTTTGATCAGTTGTTTAGATCAAACGAAGTTGATAAGTCAATTAGCCCATAAGACCGGGGTGATGATAAAAACATTTGACAGAAAAAATACATGTCATCCTGATATATTATCAAAAATATATAAATTATAGAAGTTCGAGCATTTATATGTAATTTAAATATATTTACTTGTTAGGTTGATCTTCATCTTTTGATCGTTAGCATGATTGCAATTTTAGCTACTGTTTAAATTCATCAAAAGATGAGCCACTAGGGATCTAAATATTTGGAGACATAGGTATGTTATTAAAGTTTGAAATAATACTTCATAACATCTTTTTAACTTTATCTAAAGTCGTTAAGATTATTCTACCCATCCAAAAATAAGCTCGATAATAATAATAATACTAATTATTATTATTATTATCATTTTTATTACTCTATTGTCCACAAAAATATTTTGTGGACAATATTAGGCTAATTATCTGATTTATTTGGAATAAAAATCTTAAATCGTACAAATGTTTATGATCCTTCATCCCACGATGCTTCCTGTTAGCACAACCAGTTCGTCTCATATGATCGGAATCGCGCAAGACGCTCTGATGCAGGCGATTGGCTGATTCGAAGAGGATACACCGTCGCATGCAGCGGAGTTTCATCGACTTGAGCACCGATACACGAACGCTGTGTACTTCTCTCGCCGAGAACTCACTGTCCCAATAAACAAAAGGAAGACCAGCTCGGATCGGTCGATGCCGGAGACCATATGATACAGACGTCTTCGACGGAAAAGCGACATCATACAATTGATAAATGCTGGTGGTGTATCTTATGTTCTGCCTTCGTCCAATGGACGTCCGACAAGCCGGCACACACGCTTTTATCTACGTCCATGGACGCCCCATCTCCCGCGCTTTGAGTTCCACGGCGAAGGTGAGAGCCACCTTCCTTCGTGTCGGTCGCATGGCCGTCTTATGCTCCAACACTGGGCCATGCGGTGTGGGAGGACAGTTGGACGTGACGGTGGTGCAGTTGATGCCTCCATTTTTATTGAGCTCCCTCTGTCTCGTGCGTGCCTAAACAATGTGCGAAGCGGGTCAGAGAGACACGTAAATGGCTGAGCAGGCGAGTTGGCTCGGAGGTGTCATATCATATCAGGACAACGGTTTCAGCCGCGGTTGACTTAGTGCCCCCTTAGATGTTTGAATTCATGACGGTGAGACACAATATTTTGGGGAGGAAAACTACCTCAAGCAAACTGCGGGCTAAATAATTCATATGAATTGCCTCAAAATATCCATGCATGTTGCGATCGTTCGCCCTCCTCCCTTACTCGAGATCGAGTCAAAAAAGTAGAGTGAGAAGAGTCAACCTTAGAAAAAGTCATCAGCTTTTCTCCGTCCTCGAAACAAACAAAACAAGTGCGTCCACCACGGTTGGATTCTTGGTACATGTGACTGGAGCTATGGATTTCTTCCAGGTCATCCCACCGTCACCTCCCTTGCCTATATAAGCATGTCACCTCAAATTCCATCGCTCTGTGTTCTTGGTTCTCTCTCTCTCTCTCTCTCTCTATATGTATATATACCAAGCTTTTGTGGGCTTCCCGCAGGCAGAAGAGGCAAAGGTGTGGTTGCCGTACATGTTCTGTTGTTTCAAGTAATTTTTTTGTTTTTAGCAGGACTTGTACTCCTTCATCGTTTCTCTTGTTCCTGAATCCAAATCCTTATCTTTTGGATCTGAGATTTACCGATTGCAAGCTGATGTTTTTATTGATTCGGTTCTTCCGCTCATTTTCTTAAGTGGAGTTTCTAAGTCTAATTATAAATGAAGGAGATGTCTTTTCTCTTGTGACTTCATTGATCTACAGGAGCTTCACTCATGTACATCTACTTATTTGACTCATTCTTTGTTGAAATTAGTTTGAACTTTCATCGATCTACGGTGATCTTGACCGGATGTGTCTTTCAATCATTGCTTTGCAGGAAGAAAATTGATAGGTAATTACTCTGTTCCAACTCGACATGCCAATATCATTTTCGTTCCCAGAAGTTGATGATGATGCCAAGGATGAAAGCTCAAAAGCAATTCTCAATGACAATGTGAGGCCAGCCCAGAGGTCTTTGAGCTTCAAGGGTCGAGATGCCAATCCTTCCACGGTCAAAACTCTGCAGCCGGGCAAGTTAGTAGTCAAAGGATCCCTGAGCTTCAACAACACAAGGCAGATGCGCCCTTACCACTTTGAAACGACGATCTCGCTAGTGAATCCTACCACCGAAGACGACAACTCGAAAAGTTCAAATGAGCCTGCAGTTTCAAGGTTTACTGTTTTGAAGGACAGGCCGAAGCATGAAGCTGCTGTGAAGTTGCAGAAAGTCTACAAAAGCTTTCGTACAAGAAGGCAGCTTGCAGATTGTGCTGTCATCGTAGAGCAGCAATGGTATGACATATAGCATACGTATCTGATCTTCTTTTAGCTCAGACAACTAATATGTTTTCCTTTTCCCTACTTGCTTTAACTAGGTGGAAATTGATAGACTTTGCACTGCTCAAGCTGAGTTCTGTGTCGTTTTTCGACATTGAGAAACAAGAATCAGCTGTTTCTCGATGGTCGAGAGCAAGAACCAGAGCTGCCAAGGTAAATTGCTTCTCTCTGCAATCAAACTACCAATGCCGTGACTGTCTTCCGATCGTGTGATGTCGAGCATTCATCCATGCTTGATTTGCAGGTTGGCAAGGGGTTATCAAAGGACCAAAAAGCTCAAAAACTTGCCTTGCAACATTGGCTAGAAGCGGTAAGTCTGGTAGATCCAAGATTCATATCTCTCTCCAATCTCTATTTGTCATATTTGTCGGTTTATTGGCAATCAACAGATTGATCCTCGACATCGCTATGGTCACAATCTCCATTTCTACTATGACTATTGGCTCCACAGTGAAAGCAGGCAGCCCTTCTTCTACTGGTACGTTTGCAGAGTCCCGTTTTCTTGATGGCTTCTAATAATAGCTCATCGAGAAGTCACCATTTCTGACTCGTCAGGCTTGACGTGGGAGAAGGAAAGGAGACAGATCTTGAATCAAAGTGCACGAGATTAAAGCTTCAGCAGCAGTGCATAAAGTATCTTGGACCCGTAAGCACTATAAATGCTTCTTCCATGAAATTTATACGGAATGTAGCATATGAAACAAAATCTTGTGATACATTTCAGAGAGAAAGAGAGGCTTATGAAGTTGTAGTCAAGGATGGGAAGTTCATTTACAAGCCGAGCAGTGTACTTCTGCACACTTCTGAGGTTCCCAAAGATTCAAAGTGGATCTTTGTTTTAAGCACATCAAAGAATCTATACGTTGGTCAGGTAAACATCCTCATCCTTCCAGACTATACCAAAAGATTAAATTTTGCTGTCTTTTTGAACAGCCTAATGTATCATCTATTCGCTACTGCAGAAGAAAAGAGGCACATTTCAGCATTCTAGTTTTCTCGCTGGAGGAGCTACGTCTGCTGCAGGAAGATTAGTAGTGGAGAATGGGGTTCTTAAGGTACGAAGATGATTCGGTAGGACGATTTGAACTTTGTTGAAGTCATATCTGTCTACGAGTATGCTCATTTCATAGCATTTGGCAGGCCTTGTGGCCTCACAGTGGGCACTACCAACCCACAGAAGAGAATTTCAAGGAGTTCATGAGCTTTCTTCAAGAAATCGGCATCGATCTAACTGATGTTAGGGTGAGCACATCACTCGTCGATCACAGTGAGATTGTTCCCTTTTAAGATTCCAGTATGATACCTTGGAACCACATCTTTTCGCATTTCTACAGAGAAGTCCCACCGAAGGCGATGATTTGCCCTGGAGAGGTCACAGAAGCAGCTATTCCGACATAAACTTGCCTGATGACATCACCATCGACCCTCAACCTGAAGAACAATTGTCTCATGCATCTACTGGAGAGATAAGCAACGATGCAAGAACCGGCTCTTCGAATGACGACCTGCAGCGCAAGGGAGTCCTCAGGGACACCGAAGAAGAAGCAGGCGAGGAGACAAATAACCCGAGAGAGTCAAAGAGTATCAGTTCGGAGGAAGAAAAACCTGAAGGATGCGAACGAGACTTCTCTGACGCCTTACAACAAAAGGAGGAAGAAACATCCATACCGTCGGAGCTGATCCTTCGAAGGATCAACTCAAAGAAAGGGCTGACGTCCTGTCAGCTGGGGAAGCAGCTATCTTTCAAGTGGGCAACCGGGACAGGGCCGCGGATCGCCTGCGTGAGGGACTATCCATCCGAGATTCAGTGCCGTGCTCTCGAACAAGTAAAATTGTCGCCACGAACTGCTGCGACTTCTAGATTTGCCTCTCCTCGGACTACAGCCAGCCAAAGCCCAAAGATGTCAAACTGAGCGGTTGACCTCACTGGGTGATAAAGCGTATTCATTTCCTACGCATCGTAGAGAAATTGTTTATTCAAACTGTATCGACTTTTGATGGATCATCAGAAGCCAAAAAACCATACGTTTATAAAGATGCTGCTTCCGTGTGAATTGACAGCTGGTGGGTTGATACAATGAGAATTCAAGAAAAGAGCCCCGGTAGGTGTTACAATAGGCCGTGAGATCGTCCGCCGCCGCTGGCGAAGCGTGAGAGATTAGGAGGAAGGGAAGGAGTGGCTCAGCGGGGACCGTCTCCTCGCCTCCGCCTGTCTACGCCGCCGCTCGGCTGTAAGCCACGTATCGCCGTCGATATCCAGATCTGTTTAATCGGGGGCTCTTATGGGGTCCACCGGGAGCTGTCTCAGCCACTGCAGGGCACAGGGGAACGAAGAACCTTCCGTGATGGGAGAGCGCGCTTGGTTCTGGCACGAATCTTAAATCCGTCAATAAGTTATTTACTCTTTCGTGAATCTCGAAGAACCGCGGACGCGGATCACACCGAACGTACAAAAGAGGATCCGAAACCCTCCCCTTCAGAAACAATGGCCTCAAGCACGAATCGTATGTCAGTGAATCAAGTTATTCGTGAATCTCAAAAATCGGCTAACGTGGATCACATCCAACGCAGAACAGTTCGGTAACTCGCCCTGGAAACAAGTTAAGATCTGTACATTGAGAACGAGTTAAGATTCGTGTTCGACCGCAACCGCCGTGATCACATGTGACCCATTTTTTGAAATCATCGAGGTAAACGCACGTTCCGTGGAAAAGGAAAGAGAAGACAAGAAGAGGCGGACGTGTGTCGCTCCGATTAAATACTTTTTCATCAAAGCGGCGCGATCAAAGAATCTGACGGCCGAGAGAGTCGCGTTCAAATGAAGCCGAATGGGGTGGGAAACGGAAATCTGTGAACCGTTTAGGGTTTGGCGTCGCTGTTGAAATTTATATACGTCCGTTCTCCACATTTCGCTTTCGTTCTCGTACTTCCCCTTTTAGAAGTGTTCTTATGGTGGGTTTCAGATCCGTTTCCTCTGTTATTCTTCTATTAGCTGGAGACCTGTGGGGTATATGTTTGCCTTTCTGATCTCTGCTATCATTTTCAGGCATTGCCGAACCAGCAAACTGTCGATTACCCCAGCTTTAAACTCGTTCTCGTTGGTGATGGAGGAACTGGTGCAATTTCCTGTTCTTTGTCTCCTTTTATATATTTAACCCTTTGACTTTTGATTTATTGAGCACAAATGAGTTTCTTTGTACTTATTCTCATTGCTAGAACTGATGGTCTTTCTGCTTTAATCAATCGCATAGACATATCGGAACAAATTTGGCGTGTTCTTTTTTTAAATATTTTTATGCATGAAATTCCTGATTTTTTTTTGTCTTTTTCGAGCGACGTGGCTGGAATTTATTGTTAATCCTGTTGTTATCAATGCCTGTTAAATTTGATGTATTTTTTGGTATTCGCTATTAGTTAATCACTGTGCATAACATTGATCAGATTATAAACTGGGACTTGAGAATTGGCAGGAATCTATCTCTCCCATTTGTTATAGTAATGCAACAAATAAACGTTCTTTTTGATTCATAGTCTTCGCTTCCCTTAACAGTGATCTTAAAATCTTGCATCTTTCTGAAAGAAGAAATTAATTCTTATATCTCTGCTTTTGCACTTAATCCTATGCTTTGCTTATGCTGTGCACAGGGAAAACTACCTTTGTGAAGAGGCATCTTACTGGTGAATTCGAGAAGAAGTATGAGCGTGAGTATCATGGCAAATCTTCAGACATTTCTTATTTGTTTTGGTTGCTGATTATGTATAAAATTGTCTTGGATTTTTTTAGCTACCATTGGTGTTGAGGTCCATCCGTTGGATTTCTTTACAAACTGTGGGAAGATCAGATTCTATTGCTGGGACACAGCTGGCCAAGAGAAATTTGGTGGTCTCAGGGATGGATACTAGTATGTCGTGGGCCCTTCTATTTTTAGTTTGATCGTAATGTGTTCACGGATGTGCTTTCTAGTCAATAGATGTATTGCACCTGTTGCTGTTTCTATTTTCTAAATGACAGATCTTATGGTATTTCTTTTATTAGTTAGCCCACTTTGAATGCTAAATTACTTCCTAATCTGTTAACTTAGCCCACATTGTACCCAATTCAGGTTCATTAGCTGATACAAAGACTTATCTGTTGCTTATCTGACTATTTGGAAACTCAGTTATTTGTGCTAGATAGTTATAATGTGTGTTTTGGAGAAACATCATTTTCTTCAACTTTTTGTGGACTCCTTTCTTCTATAATCTATTTCAGATGGAGGAAAAATAAATTGTTAATGTAGAACTTTAAAGATTAATGAATAGGTACCATGATTTTGAGAAGGCAATAGTTGGGCATTCAAGTTACCCTGTGTCTTCGTCTATAAATAGTCAAGAATAAGAAGAGAATTTTTGCATGAGAAGAAGGCTAATTACATTTGAAACTACATAGATGTTACATTGTAACAACTTAAAATGCGGCACTTGGTCTTGTTTATTTGGACGTGATTGCAAAATTATTTGAGATCTCTTACATTATTGCTCTTGTGCAATCCAGATTAGTAGATGCATTGGAAATATGAATGTTTTGAATTTGTTATGGGAATTGATCATAATGCTAAGGATCATAAGTGGTCAAATAGAACTAAATATGTTGTAATACAAGCTACAATGTGAATAACCAATGAGATAGAGCAGAAAATGTTGTGATGCAATATTTTATGGGTGTCTGACTAGTAAGTTTTTGGATTATGGAAACTGTGTCCTCTCATTTAAGATGATGTATTGTGGTGTGGCAAGGTTGCTATGGAAACTGTGTCGTCACCTTTTGGCTGCCAATATGATTAGTCACATTAATGATTTGCAGTAATTGTTATTGCATGGATTATTTTTGTCTTTATTTGACTGCTACAATTCATTTGTCGACAGCATTCATGGTCAATGTGCTATTATCATGTTCGATGTCACCGCCAGGTTAACATACAAAAATGTCCCGACATGGCACCGGGATCTATGCAGGTCTTTTGACAAGACACTTTGAACTAAATGAGCACAAAATTCTCGTCACTTACAATTTAAAATGTGTAACTATCCTATTTGTCTCAAAAACCAGGGTCTGTGAGAATATTCCTATTGTTCTCTGTGGAAACAAGGTTGATGTGAAGAACAGGCAGGTTAAAGCAAAGCAAGTTACATTCCACAGGAAGAAGAACCTTCAATATTATGAGATTTCGGCAAAGAGCAATTACAACTTTGAGAAGCCCTTCCTTTATCTTGCTAGAAAACTTGCTGGGTAAATGCATGTTATTATGATGTAAGGATTACATTGAGATATCTCTATAAGGTAAAACTGATGACAAATTCATTTGCAGGGACCAAAACCTTCACTTTGTCGAATCACCTGCTCTTGCGCCTCCAGAAGTCCAGATTGACCTTGCCGCACAGCAACAGTAAGTGCAGTTGATTATTTTATTATGACTCAAATCACTTTTTGAAATCTTAATTACATGTTTATCGGATTTGTTACTGGTTGTCACTTTCTGGATATGAGTCAGTCACATATATTCGTTCACATATCTGAAAGAGGCACTTACCGAGATGACCATTTTAATGCATGTTGTACTTTTGATCAACGATGAGATGAATTTCTGTCATTAAATTGTTTATCTGAGTACAATTTGTATTGAGCATTCTAAAATGCTTTGTAGTTGTCGTAACTTTAAATTGCATATATAATTGCCTAAAAATTGTTAAGATCTATTTTATACCATATCTTACATATAGTCAAATGACCTTATCCTTGTGTAGTATATGATTACTGTTTGTCTTTTTTTACCTAATCATCAATCTTATTAATGTATGCATATCATGACCCATATCCAATGCCGTTAACTCTGTCACCTTATCACCGAGAACTGCCTTTAACATCTAAGCCAATTTTCAGCACTTAGGTATTCATAGCAAGTTCAAGTCCCCACTGTGTCCATCTCTTCCTTATGCCACTTGACAATGAAGCTATTGAATGTATATGATAACATGGATCATCCATCTAACTTGCTATTTGTTTGTTCCAGACATGAAGCGGAGTTGGCTGCAGCTGCTGCCCAACCTCTTCCTGATGACGATGATGATTTATTAATTTGACTAGAAGATCCTACTCAAAAACCTTTATGCTGTGAGCAGTCCTTGTCTTGAATCATTTTGAGTTATTTTAACCAGCCGCTTTTGAACTTGATTGATGAATTCGATTGATGAATTCAACAATCTTACATTTGATGTGGAGCAGATTGATTAGTCTCGTGCTAAGCGATCCATTTCTTTGATTGCTGAAATGGCCAGTGTCAATTGTGCTGGCGGATTACAATCTCATGTTTATGCGTACGAAACGCTTCTCCTAATGTTTGATTTGCGTGCATCATTATTTAATATTCGTGTTGTTAATAAGATTGACATCTTTGAGATCGGTGCACAGAACGAAGTCTTCACCTATATATATATATATATATATATATATATATATATATATATATATATATATATATATATATATATATATACTTGGTTCGAGCACCGTTTGCATCAAGGTGCGTCTCTCCGTTCCCGGGATAGGTGATAGCTCGCTCTCGTTCACTGGATGACGATTTTCGGGTTGAGGTGCTCGTGGTTCGGGGGTGATCGCTTTTCTATAAAAAAGGTTTTCGTTGGGTGATTCCCGACTTTGACCCCTCCGACGAGCAAGTCAGTTGTGAGTGGAATTATTTTTTCTCCCTTGGGCCAGATGTCAGTCAGTTGTACGTGGGTTCGTGGTGGACGTGTCAAATAGTGTCTTGGTACGGATTCTGACTTGTCGTGTCTTGGAGGCTACGTCGTCTCGGGATTCCCGGGACGAGACGTGCTGAGCAACGTTTTGGTACGGATTCTGATCTGACGTATGGTATCGGCTGTGACGTGTCTTGAACAAAAAATGTCTTTATCAAGTATAATCCTGAAATTTAAGATTATAAAGATATTGATTTTAAAAATCTTAAAATATTTGTTAATCCCAATAATTAGATAATTTACGTCACGTAATTACTTATGACAGCAGATATCTGAACAGTTATATATAACAGGAGATATCTGAACTGTTATATATAAACGTGAATTAGGGCACCCGATCACCAGTAGCATTAATCGTCTTGGTCTGGTCGGGTTAACATAATGGAGAACCCATCGGTATTCTGATAAGATGCTGCTTCTGGATGGGGGCATCTCTCGCTCTTTTGTTGCGTCAGTAGCCAACGGAAGCCCGGCGGATGGCTTGCGCATCGCTCACACCCTAAACAGAGCATCGGTCATTTCCATGGTAGTACATAAAGCCTACTGCACAGTGGTCGGTAGCTCACGCAGAGAAGCTGCTGCAGCTTCCTTTTCCCTCATCTTCCAAGACAAGACATGGATTCTACCTTTCACGCAAGGAAATTAATACAGAAGAGACAGAGGAGGAACATATTCCGAGCCCAGCATAAATTGCTCAACACTAGCAGCCGAACCATGGTTTGACTTCTGCACCCCTGTTTTGATTGGAGGTTCTCTAAACGTTCGATTAAAAAGGAACTCTAAAAGTGAAGATCCTTTGCTAGAAAAAAAAATTCCCAAAATGAGAACTTTTCTCACGATCGTTTTATCTCGAGACAAGTGTTTGCGACGCGATGATAAGATAATCCTTGGATACTACTCTTGTAGGAAACACGAGCAATGGAAGGGCGACTCTATCTATGGGTTATCTTATACGAGAAGATATTATGCTGGGGCTGCTGCTGCTGCTGCTACTACTGATTCACCCCTCCACTTCGTCTCAGAAGCATTGATTCTCACGAGCAAATCCGCAGCATTACTACTTCCTTTTCTCCGTCCCGAGTTCGTATCGTATTGGCTCGTGCGAGAGAGCCGATGGTCTGCCCGTCTAGAGATTCTCTGCTTGCAAGAAAGAAAGCTTCAGTGCCTTTTCTGCTATGCTCGTTCTACCTTTCCCACTTGGGTGCTGCTTGTCCCTCTTTCTACGCCGATCTATAGGCCTTTCCAAAAGAACAGCTCCGTAGCCGTGAGCCGCCCTGTGGTGGGATGCGGATTCCTGGTTTCCTCTACCATTCCACTAGCCACCAGTAGTTGCTATAAATACGGGTCAATGGAGTGGTTCTTCTTCACCGCAGGCGAGCCTGTTGCATGCAACATCACCAGCGCTCCCCGCACAGGACGGTGATCCAAATGTACCGCGGCGGCAGCTCGTACGCCTCCGGTTAGCCTTCGTCCCCTATGCTTTGTCTCGCTCCACAGCCTCGTCCGTGTTCTCTTCCACGTGCATAACGCATGCAAATCGAATGCAGGTTCGAGGAGTGCGACCAGGAGGCATGTCGACTACGGGAGGACTTACGTTGCCTGGCCGAAGGGCAGACATCGGGCCACCATCGTCTGGCTTCACGGTTTAGGAGACAATGGCGCAAGGTACGTGCCGCAGCTCTCCTTTTGGCCGCATCTAATACAAATTAGAAGGTACTTAGGGGACGCAGGCATATAGAACATGATTTGATTTGATGATTTGATTCAGTTCTTAGATTATATGAATGTGTCTAATTAAATAAAATATATTATGAATATGATTAGATTTTAATTACGATGAAAGTTTTATTTAAAAGGTATGCATCATAAATTTAGAACAGTTATTAATTTATTTCAATTTTTGACATTAAAATTTTTTACATAATAATATCATATCATGGTTTTTTTAGATATCTTTGATAGCAATATTATTCAACGAGAATGGTATTAATCCTCTATAAATAATTTTGGATGAATAGTTTAACATTATATAAACATTTTAAAATATTATTTTATTATAATAGCACTTCATTGTATTCTTATAAATATCTATATATTTTTTGGATTATAAATGGTTTGAGCAAATACAATTTACTTTTGAAAATGACGTGAAACAAATAATTTAGATGACTAATTGGAAAAACTATAAAAGACTCGGTCATGATAATTGCTAATGATATTTAGACTTCGTTAAAATCTATAAATAATGTGTTAAAATATTTTTAATAATTATGTTAAATTTATTAATAATTCATTAGTTGACATATTAATGAAATAATCGATTAAAATTCAGAGAAATTCAAATTTATATTTTCAATATGGCTAACAAAGCTATAGATTTAAGAATATTAAGCATGAGTGTTGAGTTCTTTCTCATAAAATTTATTTTTGCATATGTTTCTTTTTAGTTTGACTCATTTAAAATTTATTATAATAAAATTAAGAGTCAGTTAAACTTTAATAAGTTGACTAGTATATGTTTTTAGAAAGAACTAAGATTAAAGTAGGAAAAACTCATAATATTTTGAGTACTACTCAAGAGTGGTTAACAATATAAGAAATTTGAAGCATAAATTATCTGAGTTTATAAATATTATATAAATTTATAAAAAAAATTCTTCATAGTAAAGAACTATTTCTGCAGAAAGAAAGATTATACGAAGAAAAACTATAAGGTTTCGTTTAAAATAGAATTGTATAAATTTGACCTTTGTATGTTTCAAATCAATACATAAATCTTTTTGTAAGACTTAGTAAATTGATTATAATGCTTTAACATATGTTACCAATAATAAAGATTCATTTTAATATAAAAATTTAAAAAAAATAAATTATTTATCATTATAAGAAAATATCTTTAAACGAAAGTGATCTAAAGACTTTATTTGATGAATCTTGAGGATATAACTATATAATCTTTTAAGATATAACTATATATATTTAATTAATGTAATGTGTTAATAAAACTCTACGGTTTTATCTAAGAATATATATATATATATATATATATATATATATATATATATAATTATTTAATCCCTAATCAGCTAAGACTAGGATTTCTAGCAAAGGAAATAAATAAAAATAACAATCCTTAATTGGCTACATTAAAGGAGTCCAGCCATAATTAGGATAAAATAAATAGAAAAATAAAGATTAATATCAAATCTCTAAAATTAATGACTCCTACCTCTCCAATATAGTCTTGTCCTCGAGGCTAAGCGACAATAAATTTTAAAAATTTCTCCTACAATACTTTGTAAGACTTCCAAGTGGTATCTTCAATCGGTAATTTAGCCCATTGAACAAGCATATGAATATAACAATATCTATGATGTATCATAACACATTAATCAATAAAATAATATATTATTATATTATTAATAAAAAAATTAATTTTATGATATACTTTGAGGTCACTAATCAATTTTTATAATTATGAAATTTTATCTCAGGATTTGGTATGATCAAACTCAATTATCAAGTCGCTGAAGGTACTTTATGATATATCGTAGTAGTTTCTTATCTAAGAATGATAAGTATTATTGTAGCTTTAATGGTATAAAGACTTGATATTTATAGAAATAAGTCTAGAAATAACTAATATTAATTAATAACTTGAGTTCTTCTATATTGACTGCTAAATTCACTTAAGATTTACCGTCTAATGTGTTTGAAGGAACATGTTCTTATGATTGAGTTTGTGAGTAACCCATAAAAGATATGATGATGCATGCTTGAGTAGATATTATAATTGGCATTATCGCTTATCTACTTAAAGTTATTTATTTTTATTATTTTATTCATATTTATGTATATATATTATAGTTGAATTTGATGATATGATTGTTTTAATAAAATAAATTATCGTTTAGACTATATTAGGAAGTGTCAATTGTGTTCTGGTACATAGAAAGAAGTATAACATTGATGACATATAACCGTAATAACTTGTATTACTAGTCATAATTAATATAGTATTATTATATTTATTGAACTTATTAGCTTGTTTTTTTTTAATTCTCACACGTATAATTAATTTTTAAAATTTAGAATCCAATTAAGTAAAATTATTTTTTAAAAAAAATATTTTATTTATTTTTAATTTTGAATCTTTTTGTATCTTATCAATTAATAGACTAATTGGGAGAATATTAGATTATGTGATCCTATCTAATTAGATAAAATATATTATGGATCTAATTAGATTCTAATCACGGTTATCGACCAATAGAAAAAAGTCCAATTATTATAAGATTATGACCTTAATTTGAGGGATACTCTTAATTGCTTTTTCTAGCTATTCTGCTCTCACTTATAATAAGATAAGACCTTTTTAGGGATTATATACACAAAAATTAAATATGCGAATATGTAGATAAGTGGATATGTGATATTATCGAGGGATTACAGATCTTCTTTAATCTCTCCTTAGTGAATGAGAGATTATAAATCTTCTTTCATATCCCTTTTGTTCTAATTCAATTATTTAACGGTCGTGTGAATATTAAAAAAAAAAAAGAGAATACAAATCTAGTTCTCATCTATTTTACTATAAATTTCAGATTTAACAATTGTGTGCTTAGATATTCTAAACATCATATAAAAGGTACGTATCATAAATTTAAATTTATTATTATTTAATTTTAAAATTTAATATTAAAATTTCTTATATAATAAAAATATATCATGATTTTTCTGCTTACACTTTTCCTTTACATATTTTTAGTATTGTTTTACCTATATCGTCTTTGTATTCTTATAATCGAATCATGAGTGGAGAATGTCAATCCACTATTAGCGGGTGTGGGGAATAAATCTTTCTTTAGCCCCCGTCGAATCCATGCAAAATTCCAACATCATTTCTTTAGCCCTCGTCGACCTAATAAAACAAATCCACCGTCCCTCTCTCTCTCTCTCTCTCTCTTATTTGGGGTTTATGACAGTCGTGAGTCAGAAGTAGTATAGGATGCTGATCGCTGTAATTAATCATTGTGATTCTTTGGGATGGTGCTGCTTTTCGATCGACGTTGTCGTCTTGAAGGTAACGCTCTGTTTCATGGCTAAAGTATTCTTGTCAGGCCATCGTGCTCATAGATTCGGTGGAATAACAATTCATCTGCTAGTATTGCAACCGAGTGTCGATGTTAAGCCATCGTCCTCATAGTTCTTAATGCAGTTCTTATGCAAACAACAATTCGGTGGTACGCATGAATTCACCTTCTTCTTCTGCTCTTGTTCAGCTGGTACCAGCTCCTGGAAACCCTTCCTCTGCCAAACGTAAGAGGTTATCCTTGTTGGGTTTTTAATGTATTTACCTCACTTGCTTACTAGTAATTTGGCACTTGTGTGAGAAATAGCTAATTCGAGCATGAACATGTGGCATTGCAGATCAAGTGGATATGTCCTACTGCTCCTACCCGACCTGTGTCTCTTTTTGGTGGATTTCCATGCGCAGCATGTAACTCTCGATGATCTGCTTACCATCACTCCGTCTTGACTGATCTTATATGACCTCCTCTGTTGTGTTCCACGCAGGGTTCGACATTGCGGACCCTTCACAGGATGGTCCTGATGACGCCGATGGATTGGAAGCTTCAGCAGCACATATCGCAAATCTTTTGTCGTCTGAGCCAGCTGATGGTATAGCTTTTGATGTTAGCATCGTTGTACTGCTGGTTAAGTATACTGACTCGACTGGGATTGATTCCTCCCTCCCTCCGATCGGTGCAGTAAAACTTGGAATCGGTGGGTTCAGTATGGGTGCCGCGACTGCCTTGTATTCTGCTTCTTGCTTCGCACATGGAAGATACGGAAATGGAGGCCGATATCCCATAAACCTCAGTGCAGTCGTTGGTCTCAGCGGCTGGCTTCCCTGTTCCAGGTCGGTTCCATCGCGAGTCAACGCAATCCTTGGATCTATTTCTTCTTTATTATTGCTGTGCGTGAATCGGAGGCATAAGAGTACTTGGTCGTTCTTTCATCCAGGAGCTTGAAGACCAAGGTGGAAAGCTCACAGGAAGCTGCAAGGCGAGCTGCCTCCTTGCCACTTTTGCTGTGTCATGGAACAGGTACCGTACGTAGCATTTAGCTCGTCGAGATTGTTGGATTTTTGATTTGATCCAAGGAGCGTTGAGCTTCTCTGTTTTGTTCTTGCGCTGGTTATGGCAGGGGATGGAGTGGTTCCCTATAAACAGGGAGAAAGGTCTGCGGAGACGTTAAGGATGTCGGGGTTTCGAAATCTCACGTTTGAAGCCTACAATGGGTATGTTTCTGCTGCAGTTTCTCGACCTTAGGCCAACTATCTTGCTTTACTCAGATAGCAGCGACTCGGAACAATGCAGACTCGAGCATTATACGATTCCGGAGGAAATGGATGCCGTCTGCAAGTGGATCACCGCGAGGCTGCAGCTCGATGGGTCTCGCGCTTGACTCCGGAGATGCTGTGTTTGTGTTGTGATCGCATCGAGGCGTCGATGGAAGTGCATCTCAATAGTATATGTATGCGCTCCGGTACTTTTTCGCGACGACGTGTCCGTAGTGCCTGTGCTGTGCTGTGAGAGCTGCGTTTGTATTGTGATAGATTTGTTTCCCTATTTATCTGTCTTCCTATGAATGAATAGTTTGGTTGCATTGTGTGGTAGAGGGCAGAGTTATCCTACGCTTTTCGTATTGCTGTGGTTTCCATATGCTTGTGCTACGTAGATCTCTGATTAGATGATCAGAGTTTCAACGTGAAACTGCAAGCTAATAAATTTTGCTGACGCCGTTAGGACCTTCTGATTGTTATGTACAAAAGTTCGACGTAATGTAAAGTTCAATATAAAAAAGATCGTCGCGGGTGTTTGGCAGATGAAAAGACATTAATCGGAGGCAATGGCTTTGGTGGGAGAGAGAGAGATGCAGGTGTCAACAGAGAATGGAGGTTATCTACCAATGGTCATGCAGTGCTATGTTCAGGCATGACAAGTCATGAAGAAAAAGAAGAATACTCGACATATTATTCCCACAAGTAGCCTGCCTTTCTGAGAAATCTATCATCGATACTGGGCCATATTTAGAGCAAAACGTGAATTCTCCAACATTTCAACCCATTCAACGTATTAGATTGCCAATAAAGTTTACATAAAGACTAGTGAAGAATCAAGTTACAGGCCGCTACTTGTTTGGACAAACATGTAGCAAATTTTTATGATTATAATCTTGCTGTAGGCGACAAGCTTTAATAAAGCGGCTTCCTCAAAGTTTCTCGGCATCGATCTAAACGGGCGAATTTTCAGCAGACCGACAGATTTGAAGTCTTGCATGTTGGGCTGTGGGAACAAACAGGATTTTGTTTCACCCCCCTGCATTTGCCACTAAAGCTTTCAGTCTATCTCAAGTTAGGCCATAAGTGAAAAAGATGACGAGTTGGGTTGACTATGCATGAAACTATAGACTTCACTCCCTAATGGCCACCATCATCATCACTCATGACATCACTCAAATCAGAACCATGAGCATCAGTGACATCGCTGAGTCCTTCACTGCCTTCATCAGTCTCCATTGCGTCTTCAGATTCTTCACTATCACTGTTCTCATATATAATGGGTTGGTCTGCCCCTCCATCATCAGCTTCATCAGCAATCTGTTATTGGAATTGTGAATTTTATTCGGGCCAATTACAATACCTTAGCTGGAAAACCAAACAACTTACCCTAGGAAACAGGTGATCTAAACAGGATGATAGCTGCAAAGCTGCTCCAAATGTTGAAATCCTTGAATCAATTAGCTGTAAGAGTAACATAATCAGTAATTGCACATGCAAAAAAAGAAAAAATAATGCACATTAAACTAGCACAAGTATTTTTCAGCTGTTTTAGATGGAGCTCAGTGTCAGAATGCCAATGCCCACCATCACAACAGGCAAAACCCTACTGCAGAGAGAAGATTAAGCTGATGAAAAGGCTATGATCAGATCTGACACCATAGAATTTTCATTTAAGAGTTGGTCTGGAAGTGACTAGAGGTAGTAACCGGAAAACCTACCTATCTAATCTCAGTCTTGGATAGCCGGAAGAGGGTCAAGAGCTATAACATTATAATCTCGTGTACTGGATGAGGTAGTAAAGAATTCATGATTACCTGGTATAAAGAATTGAGAATGCGGATGGATGATTCCTGTGACATTATACTGCTTGCTTGTTGGCAAAGCAAGATTCTTATCCACGGAAGTGCACAAACCAATACAGCACCCCTGTGACAGGAGACAAAGCAAGATTAAGGGAAGTACGCATTTCATAATGCCAGACAAACACAAGCCAGAATCTTTCAGAAATTCCATTCATTCTACCCACCAGTATCGAATCCACTAAAGAAAACATTAAAAATCAATAAGTTTTAGATGTAGTATGCGCTATCGAAAAAGATTGACAACTTAATAATCATCTAGAGAAGTTTTATACGAAAAACCATTCTGTGAGCCTTTGTGCCTATTAGCAGAAAAGTATCATATAGGTGAGAACCATTGAAAGGGAAAGAGAGATTAAGTGAACATCTTTTATAATGATTTGAATTTTTTTAACCTCTTATGGAATATGGTATCAGATGTGCCTTCTACAAAAAAAGCTAGGATAGCAAGTTCTATCGATTCCAATTTTCCCAAGTGACGTGCAAAATGTAAAACGAGGTAGTAGTAATAAGACAAAACTTAGGTCCATTTAATTACCAAGAAAAGACTTGACAGCAACATCCAATGCCTCATCAAATTTTTTCACAAAGATGCTGAGAGATCCTAAAGTATGTTGACAAAAGTCAGGACATATCCTCGGATGGTGCAAGAAATGAAAAAGTTCAACTGCTGAGTCTTTTAGACCATATCAAAAGATGAAAGAAAATACAAGTGAAATATAATATTTCAAAAAACCCACTTAACCTCTTCCATTTCACATTACGTATTTCTTCTTAGTCGAATATGTCAGTTGGTTTGGTGCTAGAGAAAAAATGTTGTATCAGTTGGTCGATTAATGATTTTAGTTAGAATCTAACAGCACAAGATCTCAGTTGGACAACTGTATCAATATTTGGAGACAACAATCTTTAAGGAATAACAAATCTACCTTGACTCGGCCATGAATAGAAGGCATTTCAGAAGCTTGACAACATTAGCTGGATTCAGGAGCGCTATTGACTTTGCAATAACCTGCAAGTAGGTACCATATTGAGAAAACCATAAGACCAAATCAGAAGAAAATGGGTGTATTCAAGAAACTGATGGTGGTATATATGTCAATAAAATGGGGACAGTGTTATGATACCTTGATGTTAAAAACACATCTAGACATTCTCAACCCAAGGATATCAAGACTAGTAGAATAAGAATGGTTGTGTAGAACTCGGAGGAAAACCTATTCTAAAAGTACACAGAGAAGTCAAGAGAAAATCCTTCAACAATTCAAATTCTGAGTTGAGTCCAACATCACTTCTATCTTTTACAACTCAAAAAGACCAAATTCAGGACTTTCCACCATCCGACACAGCTTATCAAAATTTGACAGTTAAGATAGCATAAAGTTTGAAAACCCAGGTTTAGACTACAAAAATGCTGATATGCTGTTGACTACACAAATGATCAGCAGAAGGTGAGTGGCTACTAAATGAACAGGTAATAATGAAAACAAAATAAAACAAACCTTTTCATCCCTTGTATATAAACAGTCCAATAGTAATGCCTGATCTTCAGCATGTAGGGCTTGCCTCAACAAAATATGCAATGAATCTGCCCTTGGGAGCTCAACAGTGACAGCTGGCTCTGGTATAGCTCTGGTATCTAATCTCTCATCATTAAGCATGCCTAAGCTTGAAAGCTTTTCCTCCATGGTAGGTTCATCCATGTTAAATTCTCTATCCTGCTTATGTTTTATCTCTGCAAGTACACACACATGAACGACCAAATCAGACAGTGGATTAGGTAACTGCTACGAGCAAAATTTTACAAGATTACGAGAGTGAGAAAGTAAAATGGCTTCCTGAAATAATTAGATCAAAAGAACTATCCAAATCACTACAAATGAGCATACCACCATGACTACGCAATTTCATGATGCCACATTAAAGGTTCAGTGTCCAATATCCACAGAGGAAAATTTAACTTTCCAACACCAAAGGGAGGTTTAGTTGTGAACATTTCTTAATTTCATAAAGATAAAGAAAAAAGGTAGTCTCTAAACTAAAGAGTGAAAAACCATTAGGCTTGTTACTCGGATGCATGGGGCACGCACATGTGCAACAACAGAGATCAACTCTGTGATGTTCAACAGCAATTCATGCTCGAATAACCAATGAATGCCAATGGAAATGGAAAGCCTGACTGATGGAGAATATGAAATCACAGATAAAAATCTAGAAAGCATGGTTGTGATACAAAAATAAGAGGTGAAATAAAACTTAACATGAGTGTAAAGATACTTTCCACATATGCAGAGGACAATCAAATTAAAATGGTTCTACTAACAACAAGATTTCCACTATCCAACTTAGAGAGCAGGAGAGAGAGAAGGTGGAAAAGGGGAGGGCAAATGAGCAAGAGAGGTCTTTTTAGTGTCATCGGCAACAGCTACATTGGCAGCAACCCAGACTACAGGGGGAGGAGGCAAGGTTGGCAGTGAAAGGATAGGTTTCTGCGAAACAGGTTTCAAAGGGATTGATCAAACAACACATCTTGAGCAGGTGACCTTGGAGAAACCATGGGTCACTAAGTTGGACATGATCGAACAATACATCTCAATAAAAATGATGAAAAATTACAATAAAAACTTCAAATTCTAAGAATTATAAGTTGTATTTGATCTCAAAGTCTGGAGGCCGATCCTTTTAGGCTATCCCATTTATCTTAAAGGTCCCCGTCAATGACTGACCATTACAAGGATGAAGAGGAGCTTTTAAATATATTGGACCAAAAAGAAGAGCATGTACAACTAATGCTCATCCCGGCAGCACATATATCTAAAACACACGGAGGTGGTTTCAAATTCTTTTGGGATCCTTTGATGTCTTAGATCAGCTAGCAAGTTGTTTCAACACGCATCAAGCTTTTCCCAGGTACATGGATGCGCTCCAAGTTTCATTCTCCCTGACGCAGGCCTTCCGATAAGGTTT
>NW_027021302.1:10000-55992 GCF_036884655.1 Musa acuminata AAA Group | reverse complement strand
TATATATACATATATATATATATATATATATATATATATATATATATATATATATATATATATATATATATATATACATATACATATATATATATATATATATATATATATATATATATATATATACATATACATATATATATATATATATATATATATATATACATATACATATATATATATATTATATATATATATATATATATATAATATATATATATATATATATATATATATATATATATATCTATATATATATATATATATATATATATATATATATATATATATATATATATATATATATGTATACATATATATATATATATATATATATATATATATATATATATATATATATATATATATATATATATGTATATATATATATATATGTATACATATATATATATATATATACATATATATATATATATAAATATATATATATATATATATATATATATATACATATATATATATATATATATATATATATATATATATATATACATATATATATATATATATATATATATATATATATATATATATATATATATATATATATATATATATATATATATATATATATATATATATATACATATATTATATATATATATATATATATATATATACATATATATATATATATATATATACATATATATATATATATATATATATATATATATATATACATATATATATATATATATATATACATATATATATATATATATATATATAATATATATATATATATATATATATATACATATATATATATATATATATATATATATATATATATATATATATATATATATATATATATATTATATATATATATATATATATATATATATATATATATATATATATATATATATATATATATATATATATATATATATGTGTGTGTGTGTGTGTGTGTGTGTGTGTGTGTGTGTGTGTGTGTGTCAATTTTTTAATTTTTACATCAAATCTTTTATATAGGCCTATAATGTTTCCATCAAGTCTTTTTTTATTTTTTTGCATGTTTTATTCTTAAATCAATAACGATACTCCTTTAGAATCTCACAAAAATGATAAGCTGACTTGTATTATATTTTGAGTAGATGTTTTATCATCAATATTTCCGGCTTAATCAGCATTGATAAAAGTTTGAAGATGAAATAATAAGTGTTTACGAAGAAGAAGTTTATGATTGAGAGTTCCTTTGAGATATTGTAGGACTCATTTTACTATAGATCAATGTATAGTAGATGGTCGATGTATAAATTGTGATAATTTATTAATGGTAAATGAGATGTCTGAATATAAAAGAGATACATAATGTAAGGAGCCAAGTACTTGTTGGTATTATATAGGATCTGTAGTAAATTGCTATCAAATAGTTTGAGTGATTCAGTAGTAGAGAGCGGAGTATCAACCTCACTAGCATTCTACATGCTCATTTTTTATAGTAGATCTTCAACGTACTTCTTTTAAGATAAAAAGAGTTATGAAGACATGTATGTTACTTCTACTTCCAGAAAGTAGCTTAAGGTTCATAGATCCTTGATGAAATATCAATCAGCCAATTGCTTGAGAAATTCCTTGATCTCTATAGGATTATTGCTTATAACGATAATATCACCCACAGACTTAATGTTAATGAAGATAGTAAATGCAAAAAATGAGTCAAGTTCGGTGTACAAGCTCTTAGAGTTTAACGAAGTCCATAAATAGCATTTTGGAGTTTACAAACATATCTTGGATATTGATGATGGATGAAGCTAGGAGGTTGCTGCATAAAAATGTCTTTAGTTAGAGTCCCCTATAAGAAAGCATTGTTAATATCCAATTGTCTTATGTGTCAGCCTTTTGTGATAACCAAACTCAGGATAAGTCGAATTACACTCGATTTAATAACGGGACTGAATATTTTTTTAAAATCAATACCAGCTCATCGATGAAACACTTTAGCCACTAGATGTGCTTTATATCTAGTAACAGATCCATTTGGATTTCTTTTAATTTGAAAGATCCACTTACACCTGATAATATTTTGTGTGTGATAAAATAGTACAAGGGTCCATATGAAATTATATAGTAGCGTATCATATTCTTTACACATAGCTTTGCACCAGTATGAAGATTTTTGCACTTGAGTAATGGTGGTGGATTTAATTGGCTCGGGTGGAGAATTTATGATAACATGAAGGTCAAGGACTTAACGCGATTTAAAAATATTACTTTGGGAGTATATTGTTATGAGATGTCTAGGCGTGATAAGATTATTAGATTGTGTTGTATGTATAGGTATAGGTGGAGAGTTACTAACACGTACTTGATTAGGCTGAGGCACTTCGGTGTCACTAGATCGAGGAGAAGTCAAAAACATTAGTTGTGGTTCCGAGGGTGTTGCTTCATTAGTCATTGCAAAGTGAATTTGTGAGCACTAGAGTGAGCATGCGATTAATGAGATAGACTATAGTTGGAAAGACTACTTACTAAAAAGGTTGGTGGTTTGGAGGCTTAGTATAGAAGGATTAAACCAGTTTCAACTATCCGTTGATGTTTGAGAAAGAAGATATTTTGAGAATGTGCACTGATCTGATGAACCAAGCTAGTAAGTGGATGTTTGATCAGGAAGGTTTTCGTGCTTGGGGACATGTTGGCGAGGAAGAAGATACCAAGGAAGAAGACGCTAGTGAGGATGCTATTACTACTGGTGGGAGGAGAGGTTTTGCTGTCGTTGCAACAATAGCAATTGCAAAAGGTGTTGTCGTAGTGGTAAGATCTCATTCTTCTCCTCCATTTTTTAGATGCCTAGGATTCAAGAATACACCCAGCAAGCAGATCAGAGGAGACAAAGGGGCGATCATGGTGGGGAAGAGAGTGAGCGGTGGGAAATATCACGTAACAGAAGAGGAGAAGTAGGGGAAAGTTACAGTTATCGATCTTTGGAGCAAAACGACGACTAAGGAAGGCCTCGATCATCTCTTCGAGCACATTCAGAGATCAATGACAAAGGGTTGCGACTGCTATCTCTTGTCATTGGTGAGGCAGATCAAAATAGGAAGAAGTCTGCCATTGTCTTTGTTGAAAAATCTGGGATGACATCACATGTGCAGTGGAAGAACATAAAAAAAAATCCCAAAATTCTTATAGAAAAATAAGGTTTCATCGTCGTGCAAAGATTGGTATGCAAAAACCCTCAAAACCGAAAAACTACGCATATAAGAAAGACGTGTTACCTAGGGAGATCATATATCCTTGTTAGGATCGAGAGCACTAAGAGGGGGGGGGGGGGGTGAATTAGTGCAGCGGAAATCTTACAATGATTAAAAACCAAAAGCTGCGTTCGTTCAAAAACTGTTATGATGCAAAAGCAAATTCTCAGTTTGTATCTAAGTGCAGTTTGCGTCTAAGCGCAGATTGCGTCTAAGCGTAGTTTTGCGTCTAAGCGCAGTTTACGTCTAAACTCAGATTTACGTCTAAACGCAGATTTACGTCCAAACGCAGATTTACGTCTAAACTCAGATTTACGTCTAAACGCTATTTTACGTCTAAACGCAGATTTACGTCTAAACGCAGATTTACGTCTAAACGCAGATTTACGTCTAAACGCAGTTTTACGTCTAAACGCAGATTTACGTCTAAACTCAAAAACTTGTTTGTATACTTGCAGAAGGCAGTATGCAGTTGGAATCAAGATGTAAATGTGAACTGAGATCTGATGATTGACCGAGGAAAGCCGATTTACGTCTGAATGCAGTTTTACGTCTAAATGCTGAAAATCGTTCGTAAAATCGTAGAGGACAGATTGCAGTTATCAATAGGATTAAAGTGTAAGTGTAAACTGCAAAGAAGCTCGTTCGTAAAAGCACGAAAAACAGTTCTGCAGAATCAAACGTAAACGTAAACTGTAATGTATGAAAATACGAATTTACGTCTGAATGCAGATTCGGAAGAACAACACTTGGAACTTGTTCGTGAAAGCGCAGAGAGCAGTAGTAATGAGGGAGGTTTGCAGTAATGATAAAGTGCTCGAAAATAAATGCAAACCAGAGATTTAGAGTGGTTCGGTCAGCCTTGACCTACTCCACTTTTGGCTTCCTCCACCGATGAGGTTGCCGACGTCAACTAGGTGCCTTCCTTCAATGGGCGAAGGCCAAACTTCCCTTTTACAATTTCTCTCCTTTTGACAGGCTCAGGAGACAACCTTTACAGACCTTTCTCTCCTCACTTTACAACTGAAAACTCGAAGAACAGAAGGAGGAGACTTAAAGGCTTTACAACACTTTTGAGCTTCTTAGAATCACAGAAAAGATCAAGATTTCGATGTAGGTCTGTATCTTTTCAGTGCTGAATGGGTGGGGTATTTATAGGCCCCAACCCAATTCAAAATTCGAGCTCAAAACGATCAAATCCCAGAATTCTGGGATCAGGCGGTTGCACCTCTTGACTGGAGAGGTGGCACCGCCTGGCAGAGCTCGAAGACTGAGCTCAGGCGATTGCTTCTCTCTGCCAGAGCTCGAAGACTGAGCTCGATGGTTGCATCACCTGGCAGAGCTCGAAGACTGAGCTTGGTGATTGCATCACCTGGCAGAGCTCGAAACTGAGCTCGGTGGTTGCATCACCTGGCAGAGCTCCAAGCTGAGCTCAGGCTGATGCACCTCTCTGCCAGAGCTCGAAGACTGAGCTCGGTGAATGCATCACCTGGCAGAGCTCGAGACTGAGCTCAGGCTGATGCACCTCTCTGCCATAGCTCGAAGACTGAGCTCGGTGGTTGCATCGCCTGGCAGAGCTCGAAACTTGAGCTCTGGCGGTGCTACCTCTTGGCAGAGGAGGTTGCACCGCCCAGTCTAGCTCGAAGACTGAGCTCTGGGCGGTTGCACCTCTCGGCTGGGGCGGTTGCACCTCCCAGCCTCGCAACCCTGGCGGTTGCACCTCCTGGCTGGGGCGGTTGCACCTCCTAACCCCACAGCCCAGGCGGTTGCACCTCCTGGCTGGGGCGGTTGCACCTCCTGGTGCAATCAGGGTCCGAATGGTTCACTCCATTCGGCCCACTTTGAATCTTTTCAGGGGCCCAATTGCCCCAAGATTAAGCTAATGGGATCACCTCCCATTTTCATGCTTAATCATCATGCTAACTACGATTAACTCTAAGACAACTTCTGCAGCTTTGCTCCGATGCGTCAATCGCTTCTTCCGGCGAGTTTCCGGCCAACTTCCGTCGATCAACCGATAACCCTCGGTGATCCTTCTGCGGACATCCGGCATACTCCTGGACTTGCGACGATCCACTTGGCGAGTTCCGACGAGCTTCGCTTGGCAAGCTTCTGGACTTCTCGGATCTGTTCACGCTGAACCTCCGACGACCGTCCGAACTTCCGTCGAACTCTCGAACTCCCAACGTGATCCTGATCTTGACTCCGGCGCAACACCTGCTGCTTGTCTTACTCTTATCGTAGTTAATCCTGCACACTTATCTCAACACATAGATTAGATAACAAATGACAATTGACTTCATCATCAAAATCCGAGATTCAACAATCTCCCCCTTTTTGATGATGACAATCAATTGATAAAGTAGTTGTCCTTAACTCCCCCTATCTAAATGTCATAGTTGAGATAAGTCAACCTTGAATTCAAGACCGAAGAATTCAAGTGACGTATTGATAAGTTAGATCAGTTAAACTTATCAATGCTTCCATCATGATGCCCATCATGATGTATCTCTTCAAAAATCATGTCAAGGCATGACATACATCATCAAGTTTGTATGATAGTGTTTGTAACTGTTCATCATGTAAACATATAAAGCTACGAAGGACTTTTTACATGATGCACACATTTGAGATTTTCTAGCAAGTTTGCATTTTCTTCACAATATAGAATATCAAATTAAGATATGATGCAAACTATAGCACATGTTCACATATCTCTTGATGCAGGGATGGCATAGCATTGTTTATAGCATCACTCAAGTATTTGCAACTATGACATAGACATGATTATGGCAGTTCAGCTATGACATAGTATTTATCAATTCATATGTTTCTCCCCCTTTGTCATCAACAAAAAGGCATGATAGCATTATCAAGCATATAAAAGAAGTCATGACACATATATCTCTTTATTGTGTTTGCTTGACGGAGGAAAGTCATTTTTCGAAGAGTTTTCATAAGAGTGTACAGGAACATCCCATACAAATCGAAAAATGAACTTCTTACATGCATTTGGTTAAAAATATTTGTCACATTATTTGCAACATGTTATTTGATCAAGCGTTGTCAAGGCATGTAATAGTAATAACATCCGAAAGATAATTTTAACTAGTTTAAGTATTCGGACACATCAACATTCCTAATTCTCTTCTTATGTAATCAAATTGTTCTTCACATAGGGGTTTTGTGAAGATATCAGCTAGTTGATGTTTGGTATCAATAAACTCTATGGTTACATCATGATTAGTGACATGATCTCGTATAGAGTGAGGTCTAATATCAATGTGTTTGATTTTTGAGTGTTAAGCTTTTGATATAGTAACACAATCATTTCAAGTGCAGTATTCTACCATATTGCATAACAAGATTTTTATTTCAGCAAGTGTAGCATTGTATCATACTGCATAGAAAGATTTTTATTTCAGCAAGTGTAGCATTGTATCATATTGCATAGCAAGATTTTTATTTCAGCAAGTGTAGCATTGTATCACATAGCAAGATTTTTTGTAGCATTGCATCACATGGTGAGATATCAGCTCGTACGATGCAAATTTTTGTTTGATATCTTGATACATAGTAATCATATTAGTAATAGCAACCATATCAATGTCATACTGCTGACTTAACAACTTACATTGGTATGTTGCTTCATATTTTTCAAGGCATAGGCTTTTTAAACCTTTTTAGTTTCAGTGCAAAAACCGAGATAAACAACAAGAGATGTTTGCAAATATGCTTACACAAACAAGGATAACCATATCAGGGTAACATATGTACAGCATATCAGGTAACCATAAAGACAAAGTCTTTCATGAATAACATAAGAAGTTTACAACATGTCATATCAAAAACATCATATGTTCATACAAGCTTATTCATGAGGTGGAAGATTAAAGTGCCTAAGTAAAGAGTCAAATTGTCGATGGATTTGCTGCAGCTCGGTTAGGATTTGATCTTGTCGAAGTTCAAGCCGTTCTTGTCTTTGTTCAAATCGGTCCATCCGAATCCCGATATCTTCGATGGATGATGTGTGAGTTTGCTCAACCGGATGTGTTTCCTCAAAGGGACAGATCGGAGGAGAGTGGGTACTCCTAAAGACTGGGGTTTCCGGCTCTAGTTCAGGTTCAGGTTGAGGGGGATCAGTTCTTCTAGGCATTCTAACCCAGTTACCGTTTCTATAGTGACATCTTAGTCGGTGAAGTAGATTTTTGTTTATTATGCTGAATCTATCTGATTTCATTACTTCTTCTTCTAGTGGTATTTGAATGTCGTAAGCTTTCATTATTCTAGTAATTATTCCACCATATGGGAGCATCATATCTTTTGTAGATAATTCCAACATGTTTTGTTGGATCAGATAGCCAAGACAAATGTCACGTTCTTTCATGATTAGGTACATAATTCCTAATTCCAATTGACTCACTTCATCATGATGGTATTGCTTAGGAAGAATTATACTAGTCATGATATGATGAAGTATCTTAGTGTTAAAGGGCATTAGATGTTCACAACTTTTAGGAATAGATTCTATGTTAGGATTGGCAAGGATTGTTCCTAAGGCTTCAACGTAGGATGTTTCAATAGTTTTTTCATCCCATGATCCTTTAAAGTAAAGTCCTATGCTTTTCATGGGAATACCTATCATATCACAAATGAATCTATCAGTGATTGAGATGTGTTGTCCTAAGAGATAGGTTGATATCCTTTCTTCATCATCTATTTGCATGTTGTTGTAAAACAATCTAACTAGTCTAGGATAAATGGGTTCGTTGATCTGCAAAATGGGAAGTAGATTTAGGTTTGCAAACCAATGGATAGTCTCTACATCTCTTAGTTCATTCAGATCTACGTATTTTCCCTTATTGATGCTTCTTAGTTCGAAGGAGAGAAATTTTTCAGCATGGTTTTTGGAATAAAAAAGAGTGAGATCAAACTCTTCTACAACTCTCCTCTTTCCCTTGTCCCTTGAGGATCTTCTAGATCCCATTACTACTGCTGTTTAGAGGGATGATGATGAGCTAGAGTAAATGAAGAACAAAACAGAATTTAGGAGCTTCTTAGAGAGTACCTTTGTGAAATCTTCAAGAGAAGGAAGGATTCTTGATGTTTTGCTCCGAAATGAGAGGTATTTGGAAGGCTTAGAGGAGTGAAATGGGAATGGAGGAGACTTGGAAGAGTAGAGGAGGAAATGGGGGTGAGTTGTGGTCGGTTCCTTAGCCGGCCCTAACGTGATTTTAAAGGGCAGAGCTTGCTGGCGGTTGCACCTCTGGCTGGAGCGGTGCAACCTCTGGCAACCTGTGATGGCTGGAGGTGCCACCGCCAGCTGGAGAGGTGCCACCGCCTGCAGCAGGTGAGCACCTAAGATGATTTGATTAGGGAGTCTTTGCCTTGAGGAGAGTTTCAGAGCAATTAATGATTTCGTATGAGTTTTTTTTTTTTAAGCTCTTTGTACGATCAAGATAGATCTTTTAACGTGCATACGTATGTTTGTTTGGTATCCCTTTTAAGATCATGACATATTTAGTTTCTACAAGAATTAATTCGTAGAAGAATGGGTTTTGAAGATCAGGGGGGGTATGTGAATTTGGATATCATATGTTTCTAATAAGGTTGTATCGTTTTTGTGATTTCACAACTTCCACTTGTTACTTAAGCGTTACGAGTTCCTTTTTGATTCTTGGTTTATGACCATTGAGAGTCAAGGAGCAGAAAATTATTTCTTGCTCCGGCCTAGACTTTTAATGTTTTTATAGGAAGGGATGATCTTTAGGAACCCATTTGCTTTTGGGTGCCTCATAAATAGATCTACATTTTCTATCATGTTGCATAGAGTTTATCATTGTTCCTTTAGGAACCCAAATTAATTTGTTTGGACTTATTTTCTTGAATGGACAATAATGTGTCTTGTGTCCAAACTTGCAACAAAAGTTGCACTTGGTTTGGTGTTGAACATGTAGGATGGGGCCTTTTACAAAGGTAGTTGGATTTCGGTGAGGACTCCTCACAAATCCAATCCCACTTCTTTTGGGAGCATGACCCTTGTTTGTAAGGATCATGTTTAATGACTTGCTACCAACCTCGAATTTCTTCAAGGTGTCCTTAAGTAGCAAGTTTTCTTTTTGTATAGTTTCCAAATCATGACATTTGATACATGAATTTAAACTATCATGATGTTCGACTTTTAACTTATCAAACTCACAAGTAAGATTATCATGTACCTTTTTTAGCAACTTGTATTTTCTATTTATAACTTTGCATTCATCAAATAAATCATGGAAGGCATTTAATAATTCATCGAAAGATAAATCAGCATCTAATAAATCCGTTACCTCCTCTTCGATGGCCATGAAGGCGTAATGAGCAACTTGCTCGGTGATGGATTCCTCTTCCTCAGATGCGCTCGAATCATCCCATGTTGCTTGGAGCGCCTTCTTCTTTGTTGTTCTTTTCTTGACTTGGGGACAATCACTTTTGTAGTGTCCCGGCTTTTTACATTCGTAGCAGATTACTTGGTCCTTCTTAGGTTCAAGTTTATTTTTCACATCGTTTTTAAACTTGTTTCTTTTGAAGAACTTCTTAAACTTTCTTGTCAAAAATGCTAAGTCATCATCACAGTCCTCATCACTTGAGTTTTCTCTCAAGTGGCATTCAGAAGTTTTAAGTGCCATATCCTTCCTGTTCTTTGGAAGGATGTCTTCTTGCTCTTCATGAGCTTTGCAGGTCATTTCGTAGGTCATTAATGACCCGATTAGTTCTTCAAGAGGGAAATTTCGCAGATCTTTTGCCTCTTGAATAGCGGTGACTTTAGGATCCCAACTCTTAGGAAGGGATCTTAGTATCTTATTAACAAGCTCAAAATCCGAAAAGCTCTTTCCGAGTCCTTTTAGACCGTTGACGACATCCGTGAAACGGGTAAACATGTCGCCAATGGTTTCACTCGGTTTCATTCGGAAAAGTTCAAAAGAATGCAGCAACAGATTGATTTTTGACTCTTTCACTCTACTTGTGCCCTCGTGGGTCACTTCAAGTGTGTGCCAAATATCAAAAGCAGTTTCGCAAGTTGAAACACGATTAAACTCGTTTTTATCAAGTGCGCAAAATAAGGCATTCATAGCCTTTGCATTAAGAGCGAAAGCCTTCTTCTCCAAATCGTTCCAATCGATCATTGGAAGAGAAGATTTTGAAAATCCATTTTCAACAAGGTTCCACAGTTCAAAATCCATAGAAATAAGAAAGATCCTCATTCGGGTCTTCCAGTAAGTATAGTTCGTTCCACTGAACATGGGTGGACGTGTAATCGAATGCCCCTCTTGGTTTCCGGCGTATGCCATCTCTCTTGGGTTTTAATCCTTTAGAGAGTTAACCTTGCTCTGATACCAATTGTTAGGATCGAGAGCACTAAGAGGGGGGGGGGGGTGAATTAGTGCAGCGGAAATCTTACAATGATTAAAAACCAAAAGCTGCGTTCGTTCAAAAACTGTTATGATGCAAAAGCAAATTCTCAGTTTGTATCTAAGTGCAGTTTGCGTCTAAGCGCAGATTGCGTCTAAGCGTAGTTTTGCGTCTAAGCGCAGTTTACGTCTAAACTCAGATTTACGTCTAAACGCAGATTTACGTCCAAACGCAGATTTACGTCTAAACTCAGATTTACGTCTAAACGCTGTTTTACGTCTAAACGCAGATTTACGTCTAAACGCAGATTTACGTCTAAACGCAGTTTTACGTCTAAACGCAGATTTACGTCTAAACTCAAAAACTTGTTTGTATACTTGCAGAAGGCAGTATGCAGTTGGAATCAAGATGTAAATGTGAACTGAGATCTGATGATTGACCGAGGAAAGCCGATTTACGTCTGAATGCAGTTTTACGTCTAAATGCTGAAAATCGTTCGTAAAATCGTAGAGGACAGATTGCAGTTATCAATAGGATTAAAGTGTAAGTGTAAACTGCAAAGAAGCTCGTTCGTAAAAGCACGAAAAACAGTTCTGCAGAATCAAACGTAAACGTAAACTGTAATGTATGAAAATACGAATTTACGTCTGAATGCAGATTCGGAAGAACAACACTTGGAACTTGTTCGTGAAAGCGCAGAGAGCAGTAGTAATGAGGGAGGTTTGCAGTAATGATAAAGTGCTCGAAAATAAACGCAAACCAGAGATTTAGAGTGGTTCGGTCAGCCTTGACCTACTCCACTTTTGGCTTCCTCCACCGATGAGGTTGCCGACGTCAACTAGGTGCCTTCCTTCAATGGGCGAAGGCCAAACTTCCCTTTTACAATTTCTCTCCTTTTGACAGGCTCAGGAGACAACCTTTACAGACCTTTCTCTCCTCACTTTACAACTGAAAACTCGAAGAACAGAAGGAGGAGACTTAAAGGCTTTACAACACTTTTGAGCTTCTTAGAATCACAGAAAAGATCAAGATTTCGATGTAGGTCTGTATCTTTTCAGTGCTGAATGGGTGGGGTATTTATAGGCCCCAACCCAATTCAAAATTCGAGCTCAAAACGATCAAATCCCAGAATTCTGGGATCAGGCGGTTGCACCTCTTGACTGGAGAGGTGGCACCGCCTGGCAGAGCTCGAAGACTGAGCTCAGGCGATTGCTTCTCTCTGCCAGAGCTCGAAGACTGAGCTCGATGGTTGCATCACCTGGCAGAGCTCGAAGACTGAGCTTGGTGATTGCATCACCTGGCAGAGCTCGAAACTGAGCTCGGTGGTTGCATCACCTGGCAGAGCTCCAAGCTGAGCTCAGGCTGATGCACCTCTCTGCCAGAGCTCGAAGACTGAGCTCGGTGAATGCATCACCTGGCAGAGCTCGAGACTGAGCTCAGGCTGATGCACCTCTCTGCCAGAGCTCGAAGACTGAGCTCGGTGGTTGCATCGCCTGGCAGAGCTCGAAACTTGAGCTCTGGCGGTGCTACCTCTTGGCAGAGGAGGTTGCACCGCCCAGTCTAGCTCGAAGACTGAGCTCTGGGCGGTTGCACCTCTCGGCTGGGGCGGTTGCACCTCCCAGCCTCGCAGCCCTGGCGGTTGCACCTCCTGGCTGGGGCGGTTGCACCTCCCAACCCCACAGCCCAGGCGGTTGCACCTCCTGGCTGGGGCGGTTGCACCTCCTGGTGCAATCAGGGTCCGAATGGTTCACTCCATTCGGCCCACTTTGAATCTTTTCAGGGGCCCAATTGCCCCAAGATTAAGCTAATGGGATCACCTCCCATTTTCATGCTTAATCATCATGCTAACTACGATTAACTCTAAGACAACTTCTGCAGCTTTGCTCCGATGCGTCAATCGCTTCTTCCGGCGAGTTTCCGGCCAACTTCCGTCGATCAACCGATAACCCTCGGTGATCCTTCTGCGGACATCCGGCATACTCCTGGACTTGCGACGATCCACTTGGCGAGTTCCGACGAGCTTCGCTTGGCAAGCTTCTGGACTTCTCGGATCTGTTCACGCTGAACCTCCGACGACCGTCCGAACTTCCGTCGAACTCTCGAACTCCCAACGTGATCCTGATCTTGACTCCCGCGCAACACCTGCTGCTTGTCTTACTCTTATCGTAGTTAATCCTGCACACTTATCTCAACACATAGATTAGATAACAAATGACAATTGACTTCATCATCAAAATCCGAGATTCAACAATCCTGAAAACCTATAGATTTGTGGGAGAGGATGAAGGAGGTCAACTATGCATATAAGAAAGATGTGTTACCTAGGGAGATCATATATCCTGAAAACCTACAGATTTATGAGAGAGGATGAAGGAGGTCAACTGTCCTCCTCTCTAGTAGTGATCGATATTGCAGGGGCTACGAAGATATTCATCAAATCATTGCCCAAAGCTCTTCCTCGCACGTACCATGCAATCAAGAAGGGGCTGCCCCTTCTTGCAGTCTGCATGCCCCAAATAGCGGATATAGCATGAGAAGAAAAGAGAGAGAGGAGAATAGAAGGAGGCATCCTAAAATAACCTAGCCCATAGCCCTTTGATTCCCTCCTATTTATAGAGGCCCCCTATCAACTTACCATAATGGATCCTACCATATTGGGTATTGGATCTCCATCCAACTACCCACGCTACTTAGATTAGTGGGTCTCTACCCACTAATCTCTCATTAGCTCTTATTAGATCTCATCCATATGATCCAATATTTCATGGGTTTATTAGATATACAAGAAGATAGGGGCTCCAACGGATATCTCATATCCAAACCTCTACTTGTCGTAACACATATTATATGTGTGTGACCCTTTATGCCCAATATCGAGCTGGCCGTGAGTCATACCTATCAAAACTTCTTCTGGCTTAGTGACTTATTATCTACATAATAATTCACTCGACTCATCGACTACAAACGTACTAGGTCACTACGTCGTAGTCCCCAAACGATATAGGGGAATCCAATCCATTAGACCTATCTATCCTTAGTTATCATATATATATATTCTCTCATCTATCTAATATCCTAGAGATTGTATACCAGATATAGTACTATCAGATCCATATGGTTTCTACTCAAGTTTCACTATAATCAGATTCTTTCAGAGAACCTTTTCTCTCTCAATTCGAATGACCCTAGCGAGAGATTCGTTTGAGTGAGAATATATGAGATATTCCTCTCATGATTCCGAGAGTGGATGATCTCTCCGTAAGAATATATTACTTCTCAAAGAGCACCGCTCTCTTTGCTACAAAGACATTTTGGTCCTCGAGATGATACCCACAAGTTTCTTTGGGGTAACCCACGAACTTGCACTACTCCGTCTTTGATTCTAACTTATCAGGGTTATATCTTTTAATATGGGTAGGACAACTCCAAATCTTAACAACCTTAAGATCATTCTTCTTCTCTTTTCATATCTCATATAGTATAGACACTACCAACTTAATTGGAATAATGTTCAGAAGGTAAGCTGTGGTTTCTATGACGTATCCCCAGAATGAGATGAGTAGGTCGACAAAACTCATCATGGACCACATCATCTCTAATAGTATACAGTTCCTCCCTTCAGATATATCATTGAGCTGAGATGTATAAGGAGATATTCATTAGGATAAAATCTCATTGTCCTTAAGGAATTGGGTGAACTCTATACTTAAGTACTCACCTCCTCGATCTGATCCAAGAGCCTTCATACTCTTTTTGGTCTTATTCTCTACTTCATTCTTATACTCTCCGAATTTCTCGAAAGTCTCGGACTTGTACTTCATTAAGTACATATGTCCATACCTTGAAAAATCATCAGTAAAAATAACAAAGTAGGAGTAACCACCAATGACATGAGTTGACATAGAACCATATACATCACTATGTGTGAGTTCCAACAACTCAGTGTCTCTCTCTCTTGTTCCACTAAATGGAGAGTTTGTTCGTTTTCCACGAAGGTAAGGTTCGCAAGTTGCATATGACTCATAATCGAATGGATCTAGATATCCATCCTTTAGTAACTTTTGAATCATTCCCTTATGGATATGACCTAGCTTACAATGTCACAAGTATGCATTATTCACCTTATTTTATTTCCTCTTGGACACATTCATAATATGTGGAGCAGTATCTAGCATAAACAAACCATTATGTAATGTTCCTCTCATGATGATATTATCATCTAATAATATTAAACAATAATTATTCTCAAAAACTAATTTATATCTACTAATTATCAAACACGAAATGGAAATAATATTTTTGATAATAAAAGAAACAAAATATCATGCATTCAATGCAATAATAGCTCCACCAAGCAGATGTAGGGCGAATTCGCCAACAACTACTATAGTAGTTTTTGCTCCATTGCTCATCTTGAGGTCCATCTCACATCTCGCCAATCTTCTAAGTTTTTTCAGAACATACAACGAATTGTAGATGTGATAAGTACTCCCGATATCCAATACTTATGTGTTATCGTAAGAGTCTAACAAATGAAGACTGACTATGAATATATTTGAAGCTTCTCCAAGCATCTAATTCGCCCTCTCTGCAATGTACTCTTTGTAGTTCCTTTTCTAATGCCCTTTTTCCTATAGTGGAAGCACTGACCTTTGTCTTCGTTAGGTCCTTCTTAGCAACATTTACTTTACCCAGTCTGCCCTTGCCCTTGCCCTTGCCCTTCTTAAGGGACTTTTCTACTTTCCTTTTCTTTCTTATCTCATTAGCATAGTGAACTGGCTTCTTTTCTTGATAGAGTCACATTGAGTTTGTTCTATTAAAATTTATTATGAATTGAGAAAAGAAATCTAGCAAGGACTGAAGCACAAGATCAACACATAAGTTATCCTTTAGGACCATTCATAGACCTGTGAGTTTCTCTATCCACTCAATCATCTTTAGGATATGGTTTCGAACCGGTGTCCCCTCAGTCATCCTAATGCGGAAGAGTCTCTTGGATATCTCATATCACTGAGTCCTTCCTTATTCCTCAAATAGTTTACGGATATATAGGAGAATAGATCTGACATCCATCTTTTCATATTGTCTTTGTAACTCAAGAGTCATAGAGCCAAACATGTAACACTGAGCAAGAGTGAAGTCATCTCTGTGCTTCACCTAGTCAGCAATCACATCCTCGCTTGCCCCTTCCTTGGGTGTATATATCGTTGTATCAAGGAGAATAGATCTGACGTCCATCTTTTCATGTTATCTTTGTAACTCAGGAGTCATAGAACCAAACATGTAACACTGAGCAAGAGTGAAGTCATCTCTGTACTTCACATAGTCAGCAATCACATCCTCGCTTGCCCCTTCCTTGGGTGTATATATCGTTGCATCAAGGACGTACACGATTTTCTCCGCCATGAGAACGATTCTTAGGTTACAGAGCTAATCCGTGTAGTTTATACCAATGAGACAGTTGACATCAAGTATTCTACGTAAGAGATTTAAAAGTGATATTTTTTGAAAATAAACATATAGCAGAAATAAATAGCATGCATACTTTGCAATAAGTAAACAACCAAGATATGGTCTTCTATCTTAATATGCTCTCACTATTTTTTGGCGAAGAACACAACTCCCTCCGGTATGTGAATCGGAGATCTCTAGTAGATCTCTAGTGGAGATCGAGATCCAATCGGCATCTCAACGTAATATCAAGGGACTCGACCAATTATGCTAAACCTAAAAGGTAGGCAACTCTTGCCAATCATAACTCATTGCGACTCTTGTCCTATTTGGCCTCTGAACTATCATGATCTCAAGAGACTCGATCAACCATGATGTCTAGTTAAGTCATCACCATCATTACAAGATAAGTCTAATTCGATGATATGCCCTTGAGGGACTCGACCAAGCATACCATGTCCTTAAGTCACTGGTGACATCTCTACGTCGTAGGTAAGATCTCGAATAACAATACAGCTGAACCTCGAGGGACTCGACCAACTCAACCTATGTCGAGAATCGATTTCTTCATATAACGTTGGAAGTCCACATGGGTAAATCTAATGTTTCACATTTACCGACTTAATATTATCGAGAGAAGAGATTTTATTTCGGTCTCCTAATATGAAGTGTCACACACATACATATTTAATATATATCTACATTGCATGCAAATATATATATATATATATATATATATATATATATATATATATATATATATATATATATATATATATATATATATATATATATATATATATATATATATATATATCTATCTAATATGTATATAAATAATCACACATCACAGAAACAATCACATCAAATGATCATGGACCATAGCCTAATATGATCAGGCCTGAATCAATGGCCCAATCACTCACATCAAGATCTATGTGTGTAATGGTGCATCTTCATGTCCTGTGATCGTCCATCTCGTCCTCATCGATTTTATCAATATTTCGACACATCTCCATGTGTCGCGATCGTCCATCTCGGCCTCATGGGTTCTATTGTCACCTCCATGCTCCCGCTACACCTCCTCATGTGATTACAACTTAATTATAGGTATGCAAGCCTAACAATAAATAAGAATAAATTAGAGGCTCACAGGCCCTAATAATAATCACATCACATGTATACATATATTATACGGTCTATGATCATTTGTCCATATTATATATCGCATGTACACATCATCACCATATAGGACTATTAGATAATAATTATAATAATTAATTAAACTAATTAATTAATTATTCTCTAGTATTTTGGGAACCTCACATAGGGTGCCCCAAAATGGCAGGTAGTTCCTTAAGTGGTTAGGAAATCTCAACCACTAAGGACTCCCTTGTGGTTAGGAATCCTAGCCACTAAGAAGTCCCTTGCAGTTAGGAAACCCTAGCTATAGGGTAGCCTTGGGCGGCCAGGAAAACTAGTCGCATGCTTGCCCCATGCAACCAGGAGTCTTGGCCACTAGGGGCACTTAGGTGACTAGATGGCCAGGAGTCTTGGCCATAGGGGCACTTGGGTGGCTAGGAAACCCTAACCGCCTGTGGTGCCCCCTATGGCTAGGAAACCTAGCTGCATGGGTTGCCATGCAGCAAGTTGAGAGCAGCCCTATCGCTCTCATTCCTACTACTTTTGGCCATGCTCAGAGCTACAAATTAGAGCTCTTGGCTAAGGTTGCAAGCAACCTTCAGCCAATCCAAGGGGCAGCAACAATTGCTGTCCTTTCTTCCCTTTTTATGTCTACAAAATTGACTTCAAAAGCCCTCTCTAAATCACCTCTTAACCGTAAGAAAAGGTATAGCACATATTTGAAAATTACAACAAAAAATCACAGCAATCGCGTAAAACAATTTCAACGCGATTGAATACAACACACGTAGTTTAAAGCTAATCTTTTGTAAGAGCAACCTGGCTTGATACCACTATTGGAAAATCTAGGGTAACATCACATGTGTAGTAGAATAACAAAAAAATAAAATCCTAGAATTCTTACAGAAAAATAATGTTTCATCGTTGTGCAAAGATTACTAGGCAAAAATCCTCAAAACTAAAAAACTATGCGTATAAAAAAGATGTGTTACCTAAGAAGATCATATATCCCTAAAAACTTGCAAATTTATGAGAGATGATGAAGGTGATCAACTATCCTTCTCTCTAGCGGTGATCCACACGGTAGGGGCTACAAAGATGCTCCTCAAATTGTTGTACAAATCTCTTCCTTGCATGCACCATGAAATCAAGAAAGGGTTGCCCCTTCTTGTTGTCCACACATCCCAAATATGGTCTACAGTATGAGGAGGAGAGGGAGAGAGGAGAATAGAAGTAGGCAAGCAAAAAGAACCTAACCCATGGCCCTTTAGTTCCCTCCTATTTATAGATGTTCCCCATCAACTTACCCTAATAGATCCTCCCATATTGGGTACTGGATCTCCATCCAACTACTCATGCTAGTTAGATTAGTGAGTCTCTACCCAATAATCTCTCATTGGCTCTTATTGGATCTCATCTATATGATCCAATAATTCATGGGCTTATTGGATATCCAATAAGATAGGGACTCCAACGGAGATCTCATATCTGAACCTCTACTCGTCGTAATATATACCATATATTTGTGACCCTCTAGGCCCAATATCAAGCTGGTTGTGAGTCATACCTGTCAGAACTCTTTCTGGCTCAGTGAATTATTATCTCCATAATAATTCACTTGACTCATCGATAACAGACATACTAAGCCACTACGCCACAATTATCAAATGATACAAGGGAATCTAATTCATTTGACATGTCTATCCTTAATTAATGTGTATATATAGTCGCTCATCCATCTAATAACTCAGAGACCGTATATTGGACATAGTATTGTTAGGCCTATACGGTTTCTGCTCGAGTCTTATTCTAATCAGGTTCTTCCGGAGAACTCTTTCTCTCTCAATCCGAATAACTCTGGCTAGGGATTTGTTTGAGCGAGAACATATAGGATATTCCTCTTATAACATCAAGAGCGAATGATTCTCTATTGATACTTAATATCCCTCGTAAGGTTTGCTATTATTCCCGATAACTAGTTGTGCTAGATCTGGAACTTCCAGACCTATAAATCCAGTTTCAAAGAGTATAGTACTCATAAAGGACATCCTTAGTGTCTTAAGTCTAAGGACTAAATATACCACAAGGAATCTGAAATCATTGTCTAATAATAAGACATCATTAACCATCCAACATTCCGTGAGTGGATCAATCAGTAAACTCATTCTCCAATGAGCATCTACATTGTATCCCTAGTGTCCTCACATGAGCAGCTATGAGACTAGCTACCTCTATCATATGAACGAGTATATAGTACACTAGTCCATCCGGTTATCTCGATATCTCTCTCGAGTAACCTATGACCGGGATTATTTATGGTTTGTGTTTATAGGTGAATCAGTCTCATTATCGTGATCTCATCATAATCTGATTCTCATTGCACAAATCCATGAATATCACAATCTATATATTCTCATGCAATAAGTAATATAAAGTGATAAAATATGAAATAATATAATAAAAAAAAGAGTGTATGTCATGTCACACGTGTCATTACTCATGTGATTGGCTTGCAGGGCACTTGTGACTAGCAATATTTAGCATGGTAAGCTTTGGCAGTATATTTGGTAGCGATCGTCGATGTCTATCCTTCGAGTCGAAGGATATCACGAGAAGTTCCACCTCCCTACAGGTTCCCGGGGAACAATCACAAGAGGAGGGGTGGTTGCTTGGTGCAGTTCAAGCCATGACGATTGCGATCGATGCAGATCACAATGTTTGGCCGAGTTACGTGACCGAAAGGGTGGTAGAGCTCGAGGGAGAGGGGCCCTCAATTGAGAAGGCAGAGAGTGAAATCACAGAGCCAACTTAAAGGAGACTTGGAGGAGGCTACGATGGAGAAAGAAGTAAAGATACCTTTTGCATAAGGCTTTAGCTGAAAGAGGAGGCTAGGCTTTGGTTGGCGAGGGAGTAGCGATTGGTGGTAGAAATAGGGATTATGACTTTCGAGCAGAGAGAAAGCTGTAGACTTAGTATTCAGTTCCGATGAGTCATAGGGAGGAGAGTTAGTGGAAGATCATCCGCCACTATCGGAGATGAGCGACAACAACTAAAAATGGGCGACATCAATGGTTTGAAGTATGTCTACTATAGAACGACAGAGGAGAATGTAGGGAAAGTTTGTTAGAGCTCCCCCAGAATGAAAGAAGAAGACGGAGAAGTAAAGGGCGACAGAGGGGCAAAGCTAATACATAAGGTGCTACGATGATGAAGGATGCGATGAAGAAAATAGAATCAATTTCATTAAAGTAAGCAGCTATTTATTCAGATAGTGAAAAAGATTTTCTCTTTCATGATCTCTTTCATGATTAGTCTGTTAACTCAGTTAGAAAAATCTTATCTTCTATCAACTATTTTTCAACTATAATATATATATAAGATTTCCATCCTGCATCAAGCAAATTGCATCAAACTTGATTCGTACATCATATCGGTTTTGCTAAGCCTCATGAAATTGCACATGTTACTCCCTTCAGATAATGTTCTTCCAGCCTGAGACAACTCCAATCGGGGGGGGGGGGGGTCTCACCATCAGCCTTTTGACGAAGCAATACGTGATGCGTGTAGGTGGCCATCAATTGGGCTACGAGCTGTCGAACCATCTGTGGAATAGAAAGGGCACGAGCAACTTGGAAACAGCATCGCCCGACATGCTTTGTGCTTCAACAAAAGCCACATGATCCCATATTCCTTTGGGTCTACAAGGTTGCAAGTTGGAATTCTTCTTTGATGTTTCTTCGGTACATAACGTCGACAATTGATATGAGAAATATTTCGATTTAATTTTATTATCATCACGTCGACCGATTTTATTATGATTAAGTAAAATATTTATTGTTGGGAAAGTGGATCAGACTCGATATTTTATGCAGATAATTAAATTTGATGGTCTAAAAGATGTTTAGGATTAATTATATATCACAATCATTTGAACGTACTATATAATGAGATTATGGTCCAAACGAGTGACACGTCGGCTTGATTCATTTGTGGGCTTAAGCATCATGCTGTGAGGTCTTATATGTATGTATACCTACAAACGTCGGCACTTTGATTTGAGTCTATCCCTTTCGCTTTCTCCTTCATTTTCATGGGGGGCCATATATTTTTGGACAACTAATGCATCCAACACACATAAAGTCCTCTTTGTTCCCACTGTCTCATTCAATCCTCAAGATCTACCATTCTCAATATAGATCTTGCTTACATTTCCAAATAAAATCTCTCAGTATCAAGCTTTCATTTTCTCTTAATCTTCCGTGTCCAATCTAGTAAATTAATTTGTTGAAACAACTTGAGCGGCACTCATGTACGTTTCATCTTTTTTTAAACCTAAATTAGAAAAGAATAGCTTCCTCCACGCCGTATTTAGTTCCATTCTCGATCTAAGTATGATTCTACTGTAATTTATTAAGCTCGAGGAGAATTTACATGAGACGATCCTTAAAGTGATTTTTTTTTTCCATGTGATCAATATTGAAATAATTTTTTTTTTTAATTTTATGAATAAATAGAATATTTATCCAGACTGATGTTAATATTGATGCAAAATACTTACGGGATTGTTAGTAGAATATATTCGATTGAGATTTGATGCTGATATAGAGATTATGTGGACTGACGGGAACAGATTTGGATGGATGGTTTGAGAGTCATGCATTGATGTGAAAACTCTGCATGTAAGTTAGAATGGTTGTACAGAGTACAATGCAGGACAGTTGACACAGGGCATATGAGTTGGATGGATCGTCTAATCCCGCAGTGATGGCGGTGGCAGCAGCAGCTTAAATCTGTTCGGGTGATTGGACTATGATTGGCCACGTCCACAGCAGCGTAAGTCTGTTTCAGTGATTGATTGGCCTATGATTGGCCACGTCCGTTTCCATCTCCGTCTCCGTTCCTACACGATCACGCTAGGCCACGTCCGTTTCCATCTCCGTCTCCGTTCCTACACGATCACGCTACCCGTATGGTGACACACACTTTGAGAACCGAGGTCACGTGCCGGTCGACTGTCACCGATCTCCTCTTAAACCCACAAAAAATAAAAATAAAAATAAAAAATCATGCCTTTTTATGGAACGGTTTTTTTATAAAAATATTCATATTTTAAGTATTTCTCAATCTATGCTTTTTATTTTTAAATAATATTTTTAAAAATTTTTGAATAATATTTTAAGTATTTTTAAATAACAGTTTTAATTTAAAAATATTTAAAATACTTTTTAAAAATTTTCTCATCTAGTTTGAAACTGTAATATTATTTTTATTTGGTTCATTTATAATATTTTTAATAATATTTATAATATTTTTATTAAGATATTAAAAAACATCTTTTGTTGTTGCTTATACACTGTTAAAATATCATAGCCTTACACTTTGTAGCCAGTTTGGTCGAGGTTAAGGGTTCATTTGGATCGTTTATAATATTTTTTTATTATGATGATCAAAATATTTTAATAAATTAATTTTTATTTTTATTTGGGTGATATCATTCTTAAATTATTATAAATATCTATTTGAATCATGATGTGATATATCTGATGGTTTCCGGTGTGCTCTAATTTCATTTGATTCATCTATAATATTTTTGTTATGATAAGCAAAAAAAATTGAAGGATAATTTAAATATTTTAAAAAAAATTAAAAAAAAACTATTTTAAAGATATAAAAAAATATCGATTAAGAAAACCTAAAATATAAATGTTATCTAAAGAAATCGCCCGTTCTTCACCCTCAAATGATGCAGACAAAGTGATTTGTTTTTCACTCCATACCTTGTTTGTGGACTTTATACACACAAATACCTTTTTCGTGGTTTAGCAAGGCGTCAAAGGAGCTTAGTGAGCAACATTTAAGTATCGGTAACAAGATTTATTTATATTTTTATAAAATATTTAAAATTTTATAATCTTAATGTTCATCTTCACGTGGATAGCTAAGAGGTTAATATTATATATATATATATATATATATATATATATTCTTAATATTAGTTTCTCACGTGGATTTCTTCGATAAGTCATTTAACACATCATCTTTTTACTCTAATGCTATCTTAAATTTTATATTAATGTGATTGCATCTGAGACATGATATATATATTTTTGCATATTTTTTATATTCCTACCTACCTCCACGGCAGATAGTTTATATTGATATTAATCGGTAATTCTTTTAAGTTGATAGGAAATATTTTAATACTAATAATAACATATCAATTGTAGCCATCAACGAGTTGACGTGAAAGACAATGAGACATCTACTCAACGTGAAAAATGATTAGGGACAATCACCTTGGTTATCCTCTATTAGGCAATATCGTAGGGGGTTGTACCACTCGATGCCATGCCACGGAAGATTATACAAGTTGACCGGCACCGATGGGAGCTATAATGAGTAATTGTCCATGATCCCATCCCGTCAGTTTTGCAAGTATAAAAAGGGTCCTCGATGCTCAAATAATGATTGGACTTTGAACCCCCAAAAGAAGAGCTACAATCCCTACTAAATACTAATTTTAACGTCTAAGAGGTCACATCGAAAAATCTTCTCCCATCACTCCCAACACTAACGTATGGTGTAGGATGTTAGAGAGATCGAGCTCATGCAAGACCCTTCTCAACATAGCCATAGAAGTTCGGAGGCCATCTTGAAACCACCCCTCGTCGAATCCCATTCAAACTTCTCACTTCTTCGAAAAGGACTTTCCAAGACGATCGCACACCTTGGGGACATGATTGAGCCTTTCGACCCTTAGTCCATAGCATCAAATTGTTAACATAAGTTTAAATAAATTTTTGAATATTAAGTCTTTTTAAGAATCCATGATATTGTTCACTCATGAAACTTGAAATCTGCCATATTAGCTTAACAACCAAGATTAAAAATTAATAAAAAAATTTTAAAATAAAATTTTAAAAATTATGTAATTAATATCTTAAGACAAAATCACATTCCTAGCCAAGACAGAAGTGAGAGATTAATCCAGATTCTCATTTAAAGATATATATATATATATATATATATATATATATATATATATATATATATATATATATATATATATATATATATATATATATATATATATATATATATATATATATATAGAGAGAGAGAGAGAGAGAGAGAGAGAGAGAGAGAGGCATTTTTTAGCAATTATGAAATCAAATTATGCCTTTCTCTTAAATTAAATTACTTCTACTTGTAAAGAGAAACTTCGTGTCTTAAGGAGTACAACATTGGATTATAATACAACGAGATGGGATCTTAAATCACATCTAACGTTGTGTGCATTGCCTTCCGTTTTGTACTGACCCACATCGAGTTACTAGTACTGAACAATGTGTGTACGATATATAGTTCGATGCTGTGTTGAAATAATATGAGCTTGGATTCTACTAATATTTCAATTCGTTCCCAAATCAATGAATTAATAATGGTAGGTTGACATGCCTTCGTATATTTGGATTGGCATGGGAGAGACATTGGTCCAAATCATGGAACAGAAGATGAATGATTAGCTATAGTGTCACTTATGCTTCATTTGGAGGTATTCTAATAAATAATTCACCAGTGTAGGTAAGTAGATCATAAAAAATGTGCGTACATACTTCAATTATACTTGTGATCTTAAATAACACATGTCATATATGCATAATTGGCGAAGATAATCGATTGGCTAAATTTATGATTTTTATAAAATTATTTTATGGATGGATTAATGACCTGATTTTTTTTTCTTGTTTGTGTGTTGATGTTATAATAATCGTCTTATTTCTTAATAAAATAAATTATTTTATCTAAAAAATAAAAAAAAATACTTTCGATATTATTTATTTACATATTGTAGCTCTCTTTTTATCCTAAAAAATATTTTTAATTTAGTTATAGTTTTAAGTGTAGCCATTTTTAGACACATTCATCTTGCAATTATTTGTAGGCGTTTTTAGTTGTCAGCAACCTAATGTTCCTTTATAAAAATGTGATAGAAACATAGGAAAACAAGGCGTGTTGGTCTTCTTTATGGGGACCAACCCATGGGTCGTAAGAGGTTCAACTCATCTTGCCCTCTTGCGACAGTACTCTCTCTCTCTCTCTCTCTCTCTCTCTCTCTCTCTCGCTCTCTCGCCTCTGCAACTTCACCATCGAATTTAATGTCCACCCATGCGAGAGGGATATAATGCATGCCTTGGGTGGATTAAGAATCAGAAATTAGCATTATGAATGCGGTGTGAGTTACTTTTCAAACATTAATTTGCTAATAATATGTTTGACTCAGTTATGTTGAAGATCTATTTTTTTTAACCAAAGGGTAATGTCAAAATTTTGTCTACAAGATTAATTGAATTAATTTTTGGATCATTAACTTTGATAAATCAAATATATTAATATTAAAATTTTATAAGAGTCAAATATTTTGAAAATAACCACTGAGATAAAAAAAAACTATCAATACTGCATTAGTCTCTTAGAAAAAACACACATACATACATTATTTTAAAATTTTATACCATAAGATTTTAAAATCTAAACATCCCTAGACCAATATCTTAAACATTAAATACTTAATTTTTGATAAGTGAATCTAACACTTAAATTTATTGAATGAGATCTTAATACCTAAAATATTATTATATTTATTGATAAAGAATATACAATCAGTGAGTCATCGTCCGTCATGCAAGTGTCACGTAAAATCCACAAGAGAAAAAGATCCAGACGACCTGCCACACACTTGTTGCATGGATAACAATTGTTACATGGATAAGAGTCTAAGGAGCACTTAATATTTTATCTCTTTAATGTGTGACATAAAAATATACCCTCAACTTCAGAGATGCACTGAAATCAAGAACATAGATCCATAATAATTAATCTCGGAAGAATCGACTTAAAAAGTCTATATCGATTTTAGTCTTTACGCAAGTAACACCCTCGGAAGCACGGTATTTTTACCTCGGGAGTATAATGTTTTCATCTCACAAGGAAATGCTTTCTACCTCGAATGACTTTACGCATACGAAACAAAGTGATGTCGGAAATGTCAACGATATTTATCCTCAACACTAGTGATATACCATATTGATAATATACTCTGACTCACTTAACCAGGGGATCGATGATCCATACTAAAAAAAAAAAAAAAAATCAACTTAGTAGAAACCTTGATCAGATCTCATCTTCGTCTCTTAAAATTAGAAAAAAAAAGAAGAAGAAATATCTCACATGCCAATCCAGCCAAGATAGCAATAACGAAGGTTTGGGACCATTAGCCACGCACGGGTGGAGGAATCCCGAGCCGGCCCTCGTCTCACTGCCCTACCCACACACCGACGCATCGCTTCTGGCTCACATTTCCGTGCCGGAAGGCCACCGAAATCCAAACGCAGGACTTCAGCTCGTGGTCCCCGAACACCACTACCCACATCCCCACCCCACCCCCCCCGGCCCACTCTCCACATGGTAGGTCCCCCACCATCCCGACACCGGGTTAAAGCTGGTTCCCCTCCCCTCCCCGTGCTACTGGCCCACCGTTTTCCAAGCTTCCCAACCATCTGATCTATTTTAATCGGAGGATTAGGATGTCTATCGATCGGGTTCTATTTAAGATGGATTCGAACTACTACAATATATGACTCATTCATTATCCCAATAGTATTTATAATATTTAACTCACATTATAATATTAATAATCGAATTTATAATCCAAATAGTATTCGACTGAGTTTGTCGAACATTATGACCAGTTAAATCGAATCAGAAAATCCATTAATTTCATTTCGATCGGATTCGAGTGATGGAATTTAATACTAACAAATTTACATTCAAAAATTTCTTTGATGACCTCTTTTTTATTAAGATTCGACGGTGGTTGGTCGTCTCTTAGCTATCGTACGACCACATCTATCAGCTATGAATTACGGAGTCAATGAATCTATGTAAAATCGAATATAATATTTTCTTAAGATGATTTAGATTTGGTTGGATTTGTTTTTATATTCTCATTAAAGATAATATATGGCAATATATATATATATATATATTTATTTATTTATTTAAAAAAAAGTTTATTCATGCTTGATTTGCTTTGACTTGATTTAAAATTTCAAAGCAAAATAATCATTTTGTCTTTTGATGCATAGAGGATTTAAGGAGAATTGATGAAACATCATATTTTACCTTTTAAGCAAAAAGATAATTTTGATGACTCAATCTTCGTGGTCAAATCGTGGAGCAACAAAGATTATTATTGGTTTTATAAGAATTATCATAAGATTATAAATGTTTCAGGATGAATCCAATTTGTCAAACTCGATGCTTGCCTGCTAAAATTCGAACTACGTGATTAACATACTATCAAATCGGACAATGGCCAATCCCATTGGTGAGAACACTTTGTTTGACATATATCGAAAGAACAATTCAAGCAAAATATAAATCCAATTGGTACTGAACATAATATTATATGGTTAGACATTTATTATCTAAGTCTTATAGAAAATTAAATTCTTTACACAACAAATTTTCGTAAATATCTTATTAATTAAGATTAACATTTTGATCATATGAGATCAATTATAAGTATCATCGAGTTAATCACAACTTAAGGATATATTTCTTTATACATCCTTTCACTTAAGCTTCAAAAATCTTCATTCATGCATTTTCTTAACTCTTTCTTAACCCATTAAACAGAAACTCAGAAATATCAATAATTTTGTTTACCTGAATTACTCTCCTAACAAAACACATATAGCTAAGAATAATCAGATCATAATTTTTGATGATTTTTTTAAAAAAAAATCATTTCCATATCAAGAATTCTTATTCCCCAAAAATACTGCCTCCAATACTCATAAGCAATTCAAAAGCGGAATGCATATGAATAGGTCCCTTCCATGCTTTCGGAGATCTCTCCTTTGTGGGGGAGGAAGTCATTAATGTAAGACTTGCATTTGAATTCCTCAACCTTGGAGTTCAGATCGGGGGATCGATCGATCATATGGGAGGGATCGGTGTCGCGCATGAACCATAGATTCCTCTCTTTCGTATATAAACTCAATCTTATGGGCACAACTGATCCAAGTAGGAGGTGAAGAGCCTCTCTCTCTCTCTCTCTAACTTTAGCATAAAGAATGGCTTGGCTGTTTCATAGCGAGAACAGTGGGCGAGAGAGAGAGAGAGAGAGAGAGAAAGAGAGAGAGAGTCGTAACGTGACATGATGCCATAATTGCCCGGCACGTTCTAAGCTCCCTTGTGGGTCCCATGTACAGCTGTGGCGATGTGTGCCCATATGCCTTGCCTACTCTCCACTTCTTCCTACCACCTCATCTTATTACCACAGCCCCTTATTATAACCCTCCTCGCATAAAGATGACAGTACAACGTAATGTGGTCTCTATCAACTATCAATCCCATCCATTTCAAGCTCTGCGGCTAATTAATATATTGTTACCGATGTGCTATACTAATAGTTCATAAAGCCTGCAAATCTTGTCTTACAACTCTCCTCCCCTCCCTCGCTGCCTCAAGTCGCACCACCTTTGGGTTTTAACTATTGTTAGGCAGCAAAGCAAAGTAAGCCTCTGACAGCGCAGCATCTCATTATGTTTTGTCATTTCCCATCACCATCGTCATCATCATCATCCATCTTCTCTTCTGCTACCTCCACCCTGACCTCGTTTCTTTACTATTCCTTCCTTGTTACATATCATCTGTGCATCTCATATATATGGTGTTTTAGCAGTCTTTTTCTTGGTTTTTTTTTTGCTTTGCCTACACCCTCCCTTTGCCTCTTCTCTCGACCTTTCTTTCTCTTCTGCAAGCTCTCGTTTTTATTGTTTTCGCTCCATGTACTGATTCCTGCAATCCCCACCGCCAGTACCTCCTCTTCTCTATCTCTTGCCCCACTGAGGGAGGGGCAGAGAGGAAGAGGGAGTTCAGTTGGCAACACTAGTAATAGAAGAACTTGTAGTAACTGCCCAAAAAGGCGTTGTCGAGAGCTGAAAGGGGAAACAATTTGCAGCGCCATGCAGCAGCAACCACAGCAACAGCAGCAGCCGCCGCCGCAGCTGCAGCAGCAGGGCGGGTCCCAATTCGGTGCCGATATGGCCCCATTCGCGCCCTCGGGGGCCAGCCCCCCGGCTCACGTGCTCCAAATCCCCGGCGCCGGCCCCCTCCATCCGCCGCCGCAGCCGTCGTCGCAGCTGGTGGAGACCGCGCCGGCGCTCGTCAATCGTCGGCCCCCGGCACCCACGGATGCAGCCAATTTCGATGAGTTGGCCCCCGCCGTGGCCGGGGGCTTTCACGACGATGAGGCTCTCACCGTCGGCTACGAGGCCGAGCGCGGTGGGACGCCCGGGAGCCGCTGGCCGCGGCAGGAGACGCTCGCGCTGCTCAAGATCCGCTCCGAGATGGACGCCGCTTTTCGAGACGCCACCTTTAAGGGTCCTCTCTGGGAAGAAGTCTCCAGGTAAAAGCCACATTCAATTCACACCGCTGCGTACCTTCCTTCAAAATGCGGTGTCTTAAACTCCTCCCTCCTCCTCCTCCTCCTCCTCGTGTGATGCTGCCCGTGTCCCGTGAAAAGAGAGATCACTGACCTCCGGAGAGTCTTCGACGGTTTTCTTGGGATCTAGTTCACCAGCTTCGGGTGCAGAATTCTTAGAGACAGCTCTCAGTTTCGTACCACGGATTACACTGTAGCACTGATGTAAGGCTTCAGGTTTTGCCTCAGTAGGAAACTGAGAGAGAGAGAGATGGGTGGGGAGGGGGGGGGGGGGGAGGGGGGCGCGGTGTTTTCCCCAACTCATGCCTTCTTCTCTCTTTCTCGTTAATGTATCTGAGTACTAGGGGGAGGAACCACCCCTGCATCGATCCCGAGCTAACTTGTGAGAGCAGTTTTAGAACACCGGCCGATGACGACTAATGCAAAACGCATGCACTCCGATCAGCTCAGTGCAGCCATCGAGGCGCATCTATTGTTTGTTTTAGTTTTTGTTCTCCCCACCTATTCCTTGGAGCTCTTTTCTTCTTATCTAATTCGTTGATTGAAGTCATGATGGTCAAAATCTTTGGGTGTTAACGCATAGCCTCTTCTAGCTGTTGTTTAGTACTCCTTTCTCATTTTATCCTCCTCTTGCTGTGGGTTTTGGTTGGCAGGAAGCTAGCGGAGTTGGGCTACAAGAGGAGCGCGAAGAAGTGCAAGGAGAAGTTCGAGAACGTACATAAGTACTACAAGCGCACCAAGGACGGCCGAGCCGGCCGCCAGGACGGCAAGACCTACCGCTTCTTTAACCAGCTCGAGGCTCTCCACAGCAGCGGTGGAGGCGGCGCCACCACGCCCACCGTGACACCTGCCATGCTTCTCACTACCACCTCCCCAGCCCAGATTAGCTTCACCACCGCCCCGGCGGGCCCCCCAGCTACTAGAGTCCAAGCTTCGTCTGTCTCCGCCGCGGCCCCACCGCCCGTCGCGACGCCATCTTGGGTCGTACCTGACCTTGGACCACAAGCGAACTCGAGTTTGGCTGCAGCGGGGATCAGCTTCTCGTCAGATTCGACCTCCTCTTCGTCGTCGGAGTCCGACGACGAGGAGACGGAAGATGCCGGCGAGAGTCGGGAAGGACGGAAGAGGAAGCGCAGTGGGGGGTCGAGGGCCAGACAGCAGATGATGACCTTCTTCCAGGGCCTGATGCGGCAGGTGATGGAGCGGCAGGAGGCCATGCAGCAACGATTCTTGGAGGCGATCGAGAAAAGAGAGCAGGACAGGTTGATCCGAGAGGACGCGTGGCGGCTGCAGGAGATGGCGCGACTCAGCCGAGAGCAGGAGTTGCTTTCCCAAGAGCGCGCTATGGCGGCGTCCCGAGACACTGCGGTCATTTCCTACCTTCAAAAGATCAGCGGCCAACCTGTCACATCATCGTCTGCCGTTCCGGCCAGTGCCGTTGCCATCTCCCTCACACCACTCCCTCTGCCGCCGTCGCACGCTCCGCCCCCGCCACAGCCACCACCTCAGCAGCAACAGGAACACCAGCAGAAGCAAGGGGATCGGCATCACACGCCAAAAACCGACGTCACGGCGACGCAGCGGGTGACCGTCAGCTCGGAGCCCGAAGAGGGTCATTGCTTCGAGCCAGTGTCGTCCTCGAGGTGGCCCAAGGAGGAGGTACACGCGTTAATTAAGCTTCGGAGCGGGCTCGGGTCGAGGTACCAGGAGGCTGGGCCCAAGGGTCCGCTTTGGGAGGATATCTCCGCCGGAATGCATCGGCTAGGGTACAACCGTAGCGCCAAGAGATGCAAGGAGAAGTGGGAAAACATCAACAAGTACTTCAAGAAGGTGAAGGACAGCAACAAGAAGCGGCCGGAGGACTCGAAGTCCTGCCCCTACTTCCACGAACTTGAGGCACTCTATCGTAAGAAAACGCTAGGTAGTGACATCGCCGCAGGCGATCCTGGTGGCGGCAGCAGTGCGGTCGGTCAACAGAAACAGGAGCAAGACACCAATCCCAGCCCACTAGGACAGCAGCAGCAGCGGCATCCGGCTGTGGCCGAAGGCCAGAATGGCGACAACAACAAGAACAACATAAGTGGTGGGAATCCTGAGGCTGGAGGAGGGTCCACAGTTGTACAAGTGCAAACGAGAAATGGACAACAGCCACCGAGCTTCCCTGATCAAGAAGGAACGATGAAGGTAAGAAAGGCTTCATTCCTATTGCTAATCATACACGATTCAGTAATAATTTCAGATACCATTGGGTTTGAAGCCAGAAGACGTTGTGAAGGTACCGACGGAGCAAAGGCACCCGCCGGCCGTGATGGATGAACACTACAAGATGGACAAGCCCAGCAGCGATAATCTGGACCAAGATGACGACTACGAGGACGAGGACGACGAGGATGAGGTGCAGTACAAATTACAGTTCCAGCGGCAGATACCCAGCGGCGACACCGCGATTGCAACGACAGCGGCAGCTACAGCGACTGCATCAGGCACCTTCTTGGCCATGGTTCAGTAGCCTTTCGTCAAGTACCGCCATGCACGTCCACACCTTGCCATCTGCATCTTAACATCACAAATACTACCTCCTCAGTGGTTCGATATATCAGAGTTCTACAGTCCTTAGCTATTCATTGATTTGTTGTGGAATAACAATCCTTTCTCCCGGCCGAACGCAGTAATAAGCTTAAGCAAGCAGCTCTTACGAGAACACAGGCAGCGAATTCGGCACCGGGGGCGGGGAGTGCTGAAGAAACTGGTCGTACATCCACACACACTGCCTCTGCATGCATCTCGATCTCCCTTTCTGTACTCTCTTCCACAACTACAGAAGAGGTTTCCTGATGGTAGTTTGCACTCTTAAGATGTATATTTCCTTTTACTGTCATTATTGTTCAGTCTGGATTGTCTCTGTAATCCCCTCGGCATACTTTATGAATAAAGTCAATTTTTAAAGCTTTTCCCCTTAAATATCATTCATGTAATCACCTTACAGTGTGAGTTAAACAAGTTACGGTGATTGCAGCAGACCCCAGGAATGCTTATGTGGCTACCCAAGCTAGCCTAATTCACCAAGAATCGAGCTTAGTCAATGAGGCCCGAGTCCGAGAACGCAGCTCCGAGTTAGGACTCATGTCGCGTTGGGTCGACCCGTACGCCACTGAGTTGTGGCCCAGCATGAGACAGGCCTTATATGCAAAGCACACCAAAGGAGAAGTAGAAATTTGTGCTTCGCATGATCCAATTTGGCTCTTATTATGTTTGAATTCAATTCTATACTTACCGTTGCCTAAATAAAACCCGATTCGATTTAGAACTGCCCAACAAATAAAAATAAGCTTCCGATCTCGGCCCCCCTCTCTTCCTCCTCGTCTTCCTCCGCCTCTGCATCCGTGGTGTAGATTTTGATCGACTTCCGGGCCATTTCTTGGGCGCTCGCCTCCGTGGTGTTGGATGGAGGCTATTAGGAAGCAGGCCTCCAAATTCAGGGAGCAGGTCGCCAGGCAGCAGCAGGTAATCCACGCTTCCTGGATCTTTCTTCATCTCCCCCTCTCGTTGTTGCCGTCTGGCGTTCTGGCTTTGGTTCGTCTCGCTTGCGTTTCGATTCAAGCTGATTTGCTATATCTAGGGCGCCGATTGGCGAATCTCGAGAAGGTTACTTTTTGGGGGTTGATTTGTTCTTCACCAAATTGTTTACATTGCATGGTTAACGCGATCAAACACTGTTGAAGGATGGCCGTTTTTGTTGAGCTTTTTGGCGTTAGACTCTCGTAGCCTTTTTTGAATTTGACGGGAGCCGTGATCACGATCAAGGGACGTTCCGGTTGATGTTTCTTGCTGCCCATCCTGTTGTGTTTTGCTCGATATGGACAATGATTTCTCTGACTTCAAAATTACAAGAAAATGGCAACTCGTTAATTATTTTGGTGATAACCCTAAATGAGAATAGCGGATGATTCCAAGACCCCCAAGTATGGAAATCTGATTGGATCTGGAAAATTCATGTTTGAATAATTTTTGTGCTCTGCAGGGATTCTAAATCTTATAAGAACGAGACATATATCTGTTTTACCTTGATCTTATGATGTCACTAGGATCGTAACTGAGAATAGCCAACGATACTTTGTTGCTTTCTTGCTATTTCCACGCAGGAGCCCGGAGACCAACAAAAACTTTCCTATTGTCTGTGCTATATTGCAAAATTCACCTTAGCAATTATGCTTGTGCATTTATTTAGACTAGTCTAGGACCTATTTTTGCTGATGATCGCTCAACCTAGCTGCCTTCTTTTTTAGATATTGACATTTTCTCAAGGGCTCGGCAATTGATGACATTATTTGTTCTCTTTTTGTAGGTTTTCATCATTCCATAAGTTTTCCTTTGTGTACCTTCATTTCATATTAGGTTTCTTTTTCTTTTGGAGACTCATGACTGTGTCCCTGATTTATCTCATTTGCAAATACCCGTTTCTCTTCTTAGATCACTAAAACTCTGTGTAAATTATCTATAGTTGGCTATTGTGTTACACTGGATGTTAGAAGAATCATATGTTTTTTTCTACACTTACAAACATAAGGAAAGTCTCGCATTCTGTTATTGTAGCCAAGTTCATCACAGATTACAGAAGAATACACCTTTAGAAAAGTATGATGTACACGGACTCATGGTCACTGCATCATTTATTTTATTTGGACTTCTCTATGGTCTAGTTCATAAGTTGAACATATATGTCACCTTTCTTCCATGTCTCAACAATAAGCAATTTATCTACTTGCATGAATTGGGAATGTTTGCTGAAAGTATCAAATCATATTTGTGGATATAAGCAACATCTTAATTCCAGTTGTTGCATCTACAGGCTGTTTTCAAGCAATTTGGAGGTGGTGGATATGGAAGTTCTGATAGTATATTTTCAGATGCAGCGGAATATCAGCAGCACCAAAAATTAGAAAATCTTTACATATCAACTCGAGCTGCCAAGGTTGAAGGCCCTCTACTTTTTTTTTCTTCTTCTCCATTGTCTTTTCTTACCTTTTTGTGTAAAAGCCTCTTGATCATTTTCTTCCAGCATTTTCAAAGGGATATAGTGCGTGGTGTGGAAGGATATATCGTCACAGGATCCAAACAAGTTGAAATAGGTAGTCTTCTTAATTATGTGTTTGTTTTCCCTTCTGCTTGTTCATCTATTGTTATTTTTCATGAAAGCCAAAGTTCATTTTTCACAATAGTCATACTACTATTTTAGCTAAAGTAATACATCTTGTTTCTAATCAAGTCCACGTTGCATAGGCAATAAATTATCTGATGATAGTAGGAAATATGGTGTTGAGAACACCTGCACTAGTGGGAATACACTATCGAAAGCTGCTTTATGTTATGCGAGAGCTCGTGCACAAATGGAGAATGAGCGCGGCAATCTACTGAAAGCTCTTGGTTCCCAGGTTTTGTGATTCACTTGTTCCCCATGTTATACAATACTTTCATGCTCTTCTAGTAATCTTGTCGGAATTATTGGGTCATAGAATTGATACAGTTCTGTCCAAAAATATTTGCTTTCTTGTTTAAAGTTGTAATGCTTTTTACCTTTTTCTTTATGTGGTGGATGTAAAGTTGACTGTCAATATGCATCCGATATTGTGCAAACTGGCTGATGATTATTCATCTGACTTGTTATCACTAGCCATTCTAATAACTACTTTTGCCTTCTTCGTTTCTTGCACATAGTTGGTTTCTACTTGCATAAATTATCCCTGCTCACACGTTGCACCTTTTATAGAGCACATTTGACATGTTGCCAAATATGGTTACTGTATTAATTTATTATTGGTTTTTGACTTCAGGTTATTCCAAAAGCCTTTTAATTTACTTGTGCCTAGTAAATCCTTATTGTAATCACTTTAACTCCATAGTATTTACAATTATGACCAATTTGGTCTCTTGTCCATCATGCCCTTTTAACATGAGCAAGGCCTTGGTTCAATTTGGATTTCATATATTTAACTCTTGTTGAACCTAAATTTCAATTTGTAGCTCTAATTCACCTAATGGATTGTACTTCTTGATTATGTACATGCTGTAGTTTTGGATGCAATTCACTTTTATTTTTTCTCTCACTCTCTTTCTCTCTCTTCCTCAATGTCTTTGAAAAACTGTAAATGACAAATAGCCAAATAGATGCAAGATAGCTGTTTAGCAACCAAAGCTGTTCAAAAGGTAATTAAAAGCAAGGTTCGCCGTACCGTACCGTACCGGCGTTTCGACCTGAGCTCGGTACCGGTACGGTACGGTATACCGCTCGGTACACCCAGGTGTACCGAGCGGTACACTCACGCGTACCGAGCACTGTACACTGCTACAGTGTTACTGTACACTGCTACAGTGTCAGTACGGTACGGAGCGGTCCGCGTACCGCTGGCCTGTCGGACCGGTACGTACCGCCCGTACCGGGCGGTACAGTCCGGTACGGCAAACCTTGATTAAAAGTATATAAATATGATATATACTAAAGATTCAGGACAACGAATAGTTTGAATTTATATTAAACTTTAGGTGAGTCAACAGAACATGGAAAATATCTGAATTTCCTGCTTCTGTGCACGTTAATGGTCTCTTCCTTGAGTGCCAAATGAGTGACAAGTAAAAAGAAGCTGAGAATTTGGAAGATGGAGACTGAAAGAAAATTCATATTTACCATGAACATGTGACTTAATGCTTATTGTTGGAGCCATTAGGGAGTTGGCTACTTAGCATCCCTCTTTACTTCATTAGACTGGTATTTCCATTTTACTTCATTTGCCAATTAGTTCTCATTTTCTGTAGTTGTGCACATATGTAAGTTCTGCAGATCTTTCTATATTGGAGTTCCTGAGAATTAGTGATGGTTATATAAATTCAATGCTGTCTGACACTATTTGTGCATTGCTAGATGCTTCCAGTCAAATGATCTTATGCTGGAATAAAACTTTCCTTTCTAGGTTGCAGAACCACTAAGAGCCATGGTAATGGGTGCTCCATTGGAAGATGCTCGACACCTTGCCCAAAGATATGATAGGGTGCGCCAGGAAGCTGAAGCTCAGGTAATCCTGTTACAAACTGGTAGATTATGCTTCTATTGGATGTTTTCTGTAGACACCTGTGAATTTATCACTATTGATCAACCTTGGTTTCTTTAGTTACTTGTATTGTTTTTATGAATTGTAACTTGTATCTCCAATTTTTTCACTTTTCAATTGGATTTATTTTCATACATATACAACAAAAATATGAAATTACATAACTTCTTGAAAGAGATGGAAATATTATGCATTTACTTTGATTAAATTACTTTATCGTACGTAACTTTTTGAAAGGTCTAGCATGCAATCACTCATACCTCTTGAATAGTCATACTATATGATTTGACTTCATCTACATAGTATTTCTATCTTTTAACAGTTCAATATTCAATTACAGAGATGTCATGGGGGTATTTATGCACTGCTTGAATCCTAAACTAAGCACCATGGAATTTAGTGATGCAATGGTGCATAATAGATACTGTATCTATGCATGTACATTTCCTCTTTCCAACTGGACTTCGAAGTAGACACAGTCACAGTACATGTATCTATGCAATCAACCTCTACATTTGGAGACTCTTGAAATCCATAACACATGGATGGATGGTATATATATATATATATATATATATATATTGTAATCCATATTGTATATTGTATATGTGAGCCTCTTCTACTGTTTGTAGAATGGATATGCAATTTACTTACCTAGTAATACAAAAATCTTACCACTAGGTTTTTTAAATGGGTATGAAAATGGTATGCTTAACAATTGCCAAAATGCTCATCCTACCCAATTTCATGATTTTTTTCTCGATGTATGTAAGATAAGTGGCTAAAAGAATTTGTGAACTTGCAACTTGCAACCAAGATTCTAGGGTACGAATTTGATGTCCATGGTTGTGTATTGCATATTCCACATGCAATTTCTTAACTGTTGTGGCCACCTTGGCAGGATAAGCCTCTTTGGTGATTGGGAGAAAAGCATCTTAACAGGAAGGCATCGAATAGGCAAATGTTGGTTTTTTAGGCACACTGAGTCTCCGTATGGATGCGATTTTAGTGCTGAAGTTTTCATTGAATATACCTTGTCTCAAGACCTTTTCCTTCATTTGGTGCTGTAATTCTCCATCTTAATATGGACAAACTTCAAGCTCTAAGTATTTTAATGAACTTAAAGCTATAGTTATTTAAAGCGGAAAGTTTATTTTTTTGTAACACCAGAAAGTCTATCTACAAAACTCCCTTGTTTGAAGATATACTTGATTCCCAACAGGCAATTGAAGTTTCAAAGCGCCAAATTAAAGTAAGAGAAACTGTTAGCAGTGGTGATAACATTTCAAAGCTAGAAGCTGCTGAAGCCAAGCTACAAGAACTAAAATCTAATATGGCAGTATTGGGTAAGGAAGCTGTTGCAGCAATGACTGCTGTGGAAGCCCAACAACAAAGATTAACCTTACAGCGGCTTATTGCTATGGTATTATCTTTATTTATGCCTCCAATTATCTAGATTTCATGTTGCTATTCTTTGCTTCATGTCTAACTTGCAAATTTTTCCTTCCACAGGTCGAATCAGAGCGCACTTACCATCAGAAGGTCCTACAAATTCTTGAACAACTTGAAGCAGAGGTACACTAGAAAGCCACTGCTGTTTAGTCAAATCAATATATTCTTTCTCTTGCCAAATTTACATTATACATGCATTAGCTGTATATAGAAATTTTCTAGGTGGAGAAACAAACTAACTTGTTTGACTCTGCTGATGGATTTGATTCATAGATGCTATCTGAGCGTCAAAGAATTGAAGCATCTCCAAGTCCAGCCTCAGAAAACTTTATGCCGCCTCCACCATCATACGAAGAAGCCAATGGCATGTTTACAAACTCAACTGTCGATGGATTAACAGAATCTGTGGAATACTTTTTAGCTGAGGTAATTAAAATGACATATATGTCCATTTCTTATGAAGTTGTGTTATAACAGTCATTAGGTAGTTTGAAAAGCTTTGCTGTCCTGACTTATGTGCATATATGTATATTCTTTGTACTGCAAGGTAATTCATTCATATCAGGCTGAGACAGATGTGGAGCTTAATCTTTCTGTTGGCGACTATGTTGTTGTACGTAAGGTACAGAAGTTCTTCAAATGCTTTCTACTTCCATGTTATACATTGACTTCGCGGGGTCTCTCTCTCTCTCTCTCTCTCTCTCTCTCTCTTTACCTCCTGTCTCTCTAGTTTTTACCTATGCAAATTGTGCAAAAAGAATATGGTATTTCGATGGTTCGCGGAAAGTTCATTGGGATTAAAGATTTCCATGATGAATAGAAAGTACTCAAATTAAGTTTTCTTAACTAATGGTCTTGTTCCAGCATAATTTTATTTGAAATGAGAATCTTTAATTTGTGAGCTCAGATTATCTGGAAGCTTACCATCGGCTTATTGACTTATTTGTATCTTTAAGATGAATTACATTTTTCCTTGAGCATAGGTTGTCAGTTTCTGGTTTTCTTTTCTTATAAATTCTTCCCAAGGACAAAAGTGTTGCCTGCAGGAGCTCAAGTTGTACTCAAAAGAGTAGACCTCTCAAATTAGCCTCCTAAATTTGATCAAATCCATAAATCGTTGTTTTGTTAAGTTTAGGAGAATAAAAATATGAGAATAAGAGCGAAATTATAACTGAAAAAGAGTTTGAGAAAGTTTAAGAGAATTGAAAGAGAGGGGAAGGAAAGGGTTTAAAAACCTTTTAGGTTGCCTCCAACGGTAAAATTAATCATTTGAAACCCCGATACAGATCGATTACGGTCGGTTTCGATCGTTACCGCTCGGTACAAGTCGATAACGGTCAGATTTTGACTGTTACCGCCCAATACAGTCCCGTATTGCCCGATACGGGATCAAAACTTTGGTATCGCCTAGTAGCGGGCAGTTCGTGTGCCAATAAGCTCTCGGACCGGTACATACCGCCCATACTGGGCGGTACATATCAAAATTAAAAACCTTGGTATTTCGATGGTTCGTGGAAAGTTCATTGGGATTAAAGATTTCCATGATGAATAGAAAGTCCTCAAATTAAGTTTTCTTAACTAATGGTCTTGTTGCAGCATAATTTTATTTAAAATGAGAATCCTTAATTTGTGAGCTCAGATTATCTGGAAGCTTACCATCGGCTCATTGACATATTTGTATCTTTAAGATGAATTGTATTTTTCCTTGAGCATAGATTGTCAGTTTCTGGTTTTCTTTTCTTATAAATTCTTCCCAAGCACAAAAGTTTTGGCTGTAGGAGCTCAAGTTGTACCCAAAAGAGTAGACCTTTTAGCTAACTATACATTTAAAATTTTATTTAAAAAAATTTCCCATTCATAGTTTATAACCTGTATGAGAATTTGGCTGGAGGTCTAAAACATTGACATCATGTTGACAGCTGAATTTGGAATCTTGTCAACTTGTCTCATGTAGCCTCCTTGTTCTTAAGTTTTGCTTTATAATTGATCCCATTATAAGTTTTTGATGATTTGTATGTTGATTTTCATATGAAACAAGTATATGAAGTTTACATAAGAGTGACATCGATCAACTATTAGCACACAGATATAACTAGTATCTGTATTGACACTGTCTGCATGCTTTTATCAGTCAATGCCAATGTGTACAAGCTAAAACTAACTGCTTGTGGGTGAATCTGAAAGTTATACCGTTAGATTCCCACAGATTTTCTGTTTTTGTTCCTTTTTTTCTATTTTTGTTCCTCAAATTTTGTGGTGGAAAGTTGTTCCTCCCAAAAATTTTAGAAAATTGGACTTAGTCTTAACAGACAAAACACTGGAACATTGTTACCAAACATGTTCTGTGTCATCATAAGAAAACGCAGATTTTCATTCTTTCCGACAACAAAACAGTAGTTGGCTAGTCGACGGAGAGTGCAATATGCACATCTGCCTTTGTTTCATGTTCTTGTTGTTTAAACATACATACCATAGTGAATGTGTTTCATTTATTACCATCAGATTTATCTGTTTATTTATTCACAGCTATCAAACAATGGTTGGGCGGAAGGTGAATGCAAAGGAAAAGCAGGTTGGTTCCCTTCTGTATACATTGAAAGGCGGGAGCGTGTGCTCGCAAGTAAGATCGTTCAAATTCTGTAAAAATATTGCTCAGGGAGGTCGGTCTATTCATCTGGGTGTTGTAAGGTGTTGCAATGTTTGGGCTTCCATAAGCTGAAACCTAGCCATATTTGCATCTTCAGTTCATTGTTTTGTTCTTCCCCCCTTACGTTTCATCTGTCAATTTTGATGCCCAATTTTGTCAACTGATTACATGATTATGTATTGTGTATCTGTCCAAAATCAGGTGGATTATGCAGGGAAACAAAGTTGTTTGTTTATCTATAAGTTGAGTTGTCATGACCGTCTTTGCTTCGCAAGACATTTATACTATGGATAATGTTGCGATGCGCCCAATAGAGTTTTAATTTTTTGCACCTTTTTTTCATGAGTTATGACCATTCTCAGCTTTTGATTCTCCCAACAGTGTATGATGTATATTGGCACATGATGAAACAGTTAAACTCTATGATTGATTCTTGTCTTCTACCAAGATAAAGATTTGAGTTCTGAAATTGTCAAACCATGTTTCTTTCTTGAACTCTCCCCCTCTCTGTGTTTCGTTTGTTTCTGATAAAAAGGATTGTAATAATAATAATAATAGTAGTAGTAGTAGTAGTAGTAGCAGTAGCTGTAGCAGTACTGGTAGTAAACAGATCACTAAAGACATCCGATTCCATAGAATGACTTGGAAATGCAAACGTGAAATATCTCAAGGCAAACTCGATGATGCTTATTATATTCTACTACTTTGGTCTGGTGCAGCAATTATTACGGCACGCCAGCATCCATCTTTTCGAAAGGTTTTACGAAAGCAGAACACTGCTTCCTCAAACAGAAGAGAACACTATGCAATTATTATTATTATTATTATTCATCAGTTGATGAGGATGCAATTAAAGCTCCAGAGATACCAAAAGGCGGTTTCACGTCATTGACTCAATGGACGGTCAATATCACATGCAGCCCATGAGTCAACCGGTAGAACTTCATATTTATTATTTTAAAAAAATAAAATATAGTTAGTTATATATTTTAAAATATAGAATACGTAAATAACATTATTAATAAAATTTATAATATAGTAAGGATGGTCTCAAACGCACTTTAACTTTGTCTTCGGACATTGTTGTCCCAACTATTCTGCAAAGCCAGTTGGGCCTAAAAAGAAGATCAATTAAATAAAAAAGTAAAAATGAAAAATTCAACAGTGGCAAAAATTAGGAGAAAAATAAAACAGAATAACTCTTAAATTCCACCAAATGATTGAGGAGGTGGAGGTGTCCGGTCACATGTTTGTAGTGGGAATTGGTGCGTTTCTATTCATCTCATTATTTTCACATTGGGAGGATGTGATCGGTTGTTGCCTTTGGCTCCGCTCCACCCACCATATTTCTCCATATACCAAACCCACTAAGACCAGAGGAGGCATCCATCCTTCCACAGACCCATCGATCACATTCTAATCGTCAAATAAGCTCTTAAAAGGTTAAAATATTTTTTTCTTTTTGTGCAAAATTAAGTCATGAAAATAATAAATATTTTTTCTAAAAATGGTCCAACGAAATTTTGAGCCGTCAGATAAAAGAAAACTCAATCAACAGAACATCGGTGTCCTGTGACGGGTCACCTCCTTTCTGAGTATGAGCTGAGAAGTTGCGTCATGGGATCAACGTGATGCTTGGAACGGGCAGCAGGAGACGCATGTTGTCCACTTGTTCACGTAAAACAAGTACGTGCTGCTGCCGTAGTAGCAGTAGCTGAACCCACGTACCCATTACAAGCCAAAACAAAAAAGCACCAGCAGAAGCAGATGTAGCAGTAACGGAGCCAATCACATTAGCAAGCATCTCTGCTCAATCCGCAACAGGGTGCGGTATAGAAGCCACTGCATACGAACAGAGATGATATCTATCGATCGACCACTCTACCTATCCATGTCTAAATCTCCATTTCGCCCTCACAAGAAAGCAGTTGTAGTCTTGCAGAGAGCCTTCCCCACCTTTGCTTAAAGACACAGAAAGCTAAACCGCTAGCTGAGTAGAAGAAGCGTTACACGAGAAGGATGGCACTACATAACGTATAAGTCAACCGGCTCGGCCGGGCCAGTGGAACGGGTCGAGAAGGAGGTGACAGGCGGAGCCGCCGCTGCCTGCTTTTTCCGGCGCATCTCGAGGACCTTGCGGTGGCAGTTAGAGTGGACGTGGCTGACGAACGTGGGGCTGCACGCCGGGCGGTACTCCGGGAGGAGGCGGCCGGACTTGAACCGGACCCCGCAGGCGTTGCAGAGGGTCTTGGGGCCGAGCGGGCCGGCCCTCCACTGCGGCGTCTTCTGGGCGCCGCAGTGGGTGCAGCGACGCTCGTTGGAGGCAGCTGCGGACGGCGGTGACTTGGGCTTTCGGCCGCGCTTGTTGGGTTTCTGCTGCTTGTCCGGTGGCAGGCTGCCGCAAAGGAGGATGCTTCTCTCGCCCGCGGCCGAAATGTGGTCGGTTACTCGGTGGAAAGATAGAGCGGGAGACGAGAAAGAGGACGCGCAAGAGGAGGAGGTTGTGGTGGTGATGGAGTCGGAGGAAGATTCTGCGAAAGGGAGCGGCCTTGACACGGACCAGCAGCCTGCGGCTGTCCGGGAGCGCTTGCTCCGCTTGGCCCTGACCGGCACCACGGCTTCGGTGGAGAGGACGCAGACGGTTGGGCTCACAGACGAGCCACCTTCGATGGTGTAAGCGCGGCAGCTCTCGGCCTGGGTCTCCGTTTCGTCTGGGCTTCGAGGAGCCGAAGGCAAGGGAACGACGCCCGGGCACGACGAGAACTCCGGAAGGGAGTCGTCGATGATGAGAGAAACCCATTCCAACTCTTCCGCGTCGTGCGCCTGAACACATCAAAGCACAAGAAATTGTCACAAAAAATCGATCTTCCTTTCTTCTGTTGGTGGGGGCATGGAGAACAGGACCCACCGGGAGACTGATTTCGGAGAGAGGCTGGAAAGAAAGCGACGAAGAGGAGGAAGGAGAAGGCGAGCCGGAGTTGGAGTCCTCGGTTCCCTTGTGCTCCGCTTCCTCCCCCTCCTCCTCTGCTCCCTTCTCGTTCTCGATGAACTCAAGGTTAAGGAGGTCGTCAACGGAGAACTCCTCCCCCCAAAAGTTCCCATTTCCCACAGCCCAAGCCACATCCTCGTCCGAAACCCCGTGACTCCCCTGCTGCTGCGGCTGCTGCTGCTGTAGCAAAGAAGTCTTCGGGGCCTCCATCCCAACGTCCGGAGCAAGGGAAGACCAAAGGGGGCAAAGGGAAAGAGAGGAAGAGAGGCAGGAAGAGGGAGTAGAAAAAGGAAGAGATGGTGAGCGTTTGGTGGAGCATCGAATGGCCGCCCCAAGCCCGTGAGCGTTACAAACAAGCGCGCTGTCGTTTGTACATCCCTTCCGGCCTCATCCCTGCCACTACTACCAGCAGCAGCAATTACTACATCTCTTCCGCATTTCCCGTTCGCCTGTCCTCTGTTCGATGCTTTGCCTCTACGCCTGACAACAAAAGGAAGGGGTGCCGCCCCATCAATTCCCAACAGTCCGTCTCTTTTGACGCTACTCTTTATTGATCGATCGTTGCCAAAAGAACTCGTGTCAGCTGATTTGGTTTTAAATACAATGCGGTCTTCAAAGCGCTGTTAGACTATAATTACTGATTGATTGAATAAGTAGAACAAGTAAATGTAAATTATGCATCAACTATATTAAAAAGTAAATGTTGGTATCAAAATGATTTATTACTCCCATAAGGTAAAATTCATCTGACCTCGTTTATTATCTGAAGTACGTCATGTCACGCATCTAGATGAATCCGTGGAAGTGTTTTAGTTGAACATCACTTCAAATCCCATCTCGATAAGAATACAAATCTTTTGAATAAAATGACATTATATAATTATGTTATATATATTTTTTGAATAAAAAATATTATACAATTATGTTATTAGTATACTCATCAAAGCTTATTAGCAAAGAGTACAAAAATAGATAGATTAATTATGCTTATGGATATGAGTACATGTGAAGACTCACTACTCTCGTAGTACATGTGAAGATGGAATAAGAGATAGGATCTAAGTTCGTTACACTCTCGCAATACCTTCGTTAAGGATTATTTATTATATTTATTTACTTATATATATTTATTTGATAGCATGTTTAATCTTATTTTTATTTATTTTTGCTTGAAAAATATAAATATGAATAATTTTCAGAGTGGTAAAGTGATCATTTACCAAATGGACAAAACTATCTCAAAATAATCTATTTTTTACGACTATCGTCTATTTTTGCAAGCTAATATATGATATGAAACATTAATCATCTTAGCACATTAGAATCTCTCAAGTGTCATAAGGTTGGATGGAGGCTTCGGGTAGTGTCGAACATTGATTGTATTCATAAATTTGCATGTAAAGCCTATGAGTACTTTTGTCAATGTGCTCATCACTCATCGTGTAGTTGTTTGTGGATTTGTGACTATTTGTTTATATTTTAAAGTTCTATTTTTTTCTTTTCTCTCTTACGAACTATATGTTTACTGAATTGCTTGTAAAGCTTTAATTTTTTTATGAGATATCGGGATTTATCTACTATTTGTTTTTAAAACTAATCAATTTATTAATTTATAGGTATTTTAAGTGTTGAGCGAGGTTAGGCTGACCCTTTGTAGACAAATAATGCAAGGCTATTCTATGAGTTAGGTAATTCCAACTAAATCTATAACATCTGGGATCAAAGTAGATAAACGATTGAGTAAATAATGAAAGTTCATAATCTCACCATGGTGAAGCATTGTGATAAATTGAACAAGATGGGAAGCTGAACCATTACCCCAAGCAACCACAAGTGGCTATAAGTGTAAAGTCGCTCTCAAGTTGTTGTAGCCATTTAAGAGGAGCACGACACTGAGGATGACATGAGAAGTTAACAAAGGAATTACAATTTGGATCACCAATTGGAAAGCACAAGAGTCACAAGGAGAGACTTATTGATATGGAAATCAGTTTGATATTTTTGAAGTGAGCTTAGAGGAACTATAACAAGACCAACGAATACTCTTTAATGTAGAAAACTTGCGAGAGAAGACAAT
>NW_027021302.1:0-7500 GCF_036884655.1 Musa acuminata AAA Group | reverse complement strand
ACATAATAACTATTGACAATTCTATTAAAACCTAATTTGAAGCCTTGGAAGCAAAAAATTGAGAGTAGACCGTAAGAAACTCTAAAGAGTTTTAGCTAAAAATAACAAAATGAAAGTTTGACTTCTATAAGTAAACAACTTGACCAATATGAAGTCATAAGAAATGGTTACTAAGAGCATGATAATGGATACCCTTACATGAAAGTAGAATTTCCTAAATATGAAGATGGAGATCCGACGAATTGGATTTTTAAAGCAAATATTTTTTTTTGCTTTCATAAAACTCTAGAATATTCTAAAGTAAAAATAACTTTAATCTAATTAGATAGGGATACTATTCAATAGTATGATTGGTATAGAACCTGTCATAAAGTTTCCTTATGGGAGAAGTTCAAGAAAAGACTTTTTAGTTATTTTAGACTATCCGAATATAAAAATGTTGATGGGTAGCTTGCCAAAATTCGCTAGACTTATATTATGTTAGAGTATTAAAATCGATTTAAATGACTATCAAATCAAGTTAAAGATTGGTCTGAAAGATAATTGGTGAGAACATTCAATAATTCAAACATTCATTGTGAAATTAAGGCTTGCCAACCTTGTATTATGATAATTATAATTTCTTTTATGGGATTGCATGAAGAAAAATTAACATAAAAATCATCGAATAAGGAGTGTTAATAAATGGGTGACTAGCAAATCAACTACTCCAACCATTCCTAATCGAAAGACTAATACTAGAAGACTGACCCAAGAGGAACTTAAAGAATGATTAGCAAAGGGATTATGCTAGCATTATGATGAAAAGCGGAGTAAGGAGCATCGATGTAAGTAAGGAAAACTTTTGATGATTAAACCAATTGAGGAGGAACTAGAGATTGGAGTTATATACTCTGATCATGAAGGTGCTGATAATGATGAGATTATTAAACTTGTCACACATATTGTTCATGCATTAGTTGGCTATTCTAATTTTTAATCTAAAAAGTTGAAGGGCTTTTGAAACATTAATTTGTTACTGTTTTGATTGATATTGGTAGCATCAATAATTTTATGGATAGAAAGGTTGCTATGCAATTGACCTATCGCATTGGACATTGTAATAAGTTCAAAGTAAAGGTTGCTAATAGGTGAATTTTAATTTATGATAGTAAGTGTTATAAAGTAAAACTTATTATGCATGACCAAGAATTGTTCCTGGATTTTTTTCTTACTACCATTGGAGGACTATGAGATTGTGCTTAGAATCAAGTGGTTATTAAACTTAAAGGGAAAGCATGATAGTAAAGTCACAACTATATATATTTTTAGATAAAGCCCTAAGGTTTTATCAAAGTCTTGAACACAACATGAATTGCATCGATGTAATGTCACTAATTTAGATAGGTCAATTGTAGTTGTTGAAAGGCTTATGACTTTATTTCCTTAAGAGACTCGAGAAAGTAGAAACAATCTTTGAAAAATTATCCATTTAAGTATTTGTCAAGGAAGGAGTCTGTAACTAATCAAAAGAAGAGTTCTCACAAGGGGTTGAGTTTTAAAAGGCAAATCTCTAAAGGTCGACGAATGCTTCTTGTACAAAGGATTATATACAATGAGAGAGTGTCCACAAAAGCATATACTCAATGCACTGATAACATTAATCTATCCCCCAATACTGGAGAAGGGCAAGGTCATTATCCTTAGTTTAAATAATTATGAATCCAATAACAATGATGAATAGTTATAATGGCCCCCGATTGGAGCAATACATTTATTAAATGCAAAGTAGGGTTAAGTGTGAGAGATCGCAAAAGCAAAGCAACATAAAGTAGGGAGCAACGAACTAATGTATATAGACATTAAATATAATTGTCAAACAACTCATGCAATGGTGGAAACGGGTGCTTCTCATAACTTTATCATCATTCATAAAATAAGGCAACTAGGGTTGAATTTGGAGAAGAGCCCGAGTCAAATGAAGCTGGTGAACCTAGAGACAAAATATATCTTTGGGTTAATGAAAGGGATCCCTATCAAAATTAGGATATAGAATAAAAGCACAAATATAATGGTGGTGTCGTTGGATGACTTCTAAGTAATTCTTAGAATGAAGTTTATGCAGGCGACCAAGATAGTGTCGATGTCATTCCTAAACTCCCTACGTCTAATGGAAGGTGAAGACCTCTGTGTGGTTTTAGTTTCCCGAAAAGGGACTAAGAACCTACAATAACTATCGACATTGCAATTGAAGAAAGGGTCGTGCAAAGGTGAACTAATTTTTGTGACTACAGTAAAACTAGAGTCACTTGATATATAGAACGTACTTGAGAACCTACTATAGTGGAAAATATTTTTAAGAAGTTCACGGATGTAATGCCACCCAAGTTGCTAAAAACTCTACATCTATTTAGAGGCATGGAATATCGTATCGAATTGGCCTCTAGTGAGACCTCCCTACCATATATCTTCTCTTTAGTTGGTAGAGCTTATGAAGTAGTTAGATGAACTACTAAATGGTGGTCTTATTCATAGTTCTAAAGCACCATTTGAAGCTTCAGTTTGGAAGTTCTAAAGCACCATTTGAATCTCCGATTTTCTTCTTAAAAAACTAAGATGAGAGTATTTGATTATGCATTACTATCAAATCCTAAATAAGGTAACGATAAAGAACAAATATCTCATCTCACTCATTGTGAACTTATTCGACCAATTAGACGAGAAAAAATACTTCAAATTTGACCTTTAATCGAGGTACTAGTAGGTGTTGATAGTTGAAGGCAACTAAGCAAAAACTATTTTGTGACCAAGTATAGAGCATTCAACTTCTAAGTGATACCTTTTAGCTTAACTAGTGCTATGGTCATATTCTATACACTCATGAATAAACTATTCAAGTATCTAGATAAGTTCGTAGTCATCTACATAGATAATATCATCGTCTACAGCTAAATACTTGAGGAGCATATAGAGCACCTTCAAACAATCTTTAAGATTCTTAAGAAGAATACTCTATTCATGAAAAGGGAGAATTGGTTCTTTTCCTAGATGAAAATTCTATTCTTGAGGTACTAAGTTAGTGGAGGATCTGTTTAGATAGATAAGTTAAAGGTATGGACTATGGCTGAGTGGCAAACACTAAAGAAGTTGCTGATGTAGGTTATGGTGGAGTGACAAATACCAAAGAAAGTGTCAAAGCTGAAATATTTCCTTGGTTTCATCAACTATTATTTGTTGAATCTCGGATTTTGATAATGAAACCAATTGATAAGTGTTTATAAATTGATCTACGTTTTGAGTGACGTAGGATGCTTCGATCAGGATGAGACAATTAAAACAGGAAGAATCATATTGGGCCGGTGGAACATGTCAGAAGATTGGACGTCTAGTCGGATGATCGGATGACATATCGATAGAAGGCTTCGAGCCATGGATTTGGGCATCGGGCTAAGAAGAGCAAAAATTACGCCAAGGATATCAGAGTTGCGGAGGTTAACTGGCCGATTGGGCAATAGGCCGCAAGAGAGAACGATGCATCAAAGAATCGGACGAAGCATCGATGGACCAATGACATGTTGGACAATATGATTCATGCTTAGTAATAATTGTCTAGATCAAAGTATATTTTTACATATGCAGGATTAACTACGATAGTAAGGCATAAAGTAAAATGAAGTCCCAGAATTAAGAACACGATTTCGTTGGGAGTTCGAGAGTTCGTCGGAAGTCTGGACGTTCGTTAGAAGTTTTATCAGAATTGACTGAGAAATCCCAGAGCTTACCAAAGAAGCTCATCAAAACTCACCAATAAGATCATCATGAAGTCCAGGAGCTTACCGGGAGTCCATTGGAATATTACCGAGAGATCGTCGGAAGCTCACCGAAAGAAACCTAGACTTACAAACTTTGTTTAACTTAGTAAATATCTTAAAATTCATAGTTAGCACATAATAGGGATTAGAATTGGGTCAACCCAATTAGGGGATAGTTGGGCCAAGTTTGGGCTGTGTTGGGCTAAGAGAAAGGCTTAAACAGTGATCAAACAAGTGAAACCATCGTGGCATAGTCTTTGAGACTATGTCAGGCGGTGGTACCATCAGTTTGGGCGGTGGTACCACCCAGACTCAGTCTCCGAGACTGTCTAGGCAGTGGTACTTGCCAGTTTGGGCGATGGTACCACCCAGTGTCAGGCTACAGGTGGTGGTACCGCTTGTACCCTGAAATTTCGGGGGTTTGAATTTTGGACTTCAAATTTGAATCTATTTGGGGCCTATAAATAACCCAGCTATTCCTGCATGGATTAGTAAGAAATATTAAGCGAAACCTTATGATTCTAAAGTTATAAACCATAGAAAGTTGAGTTTCCTCCTCCCAAAGCTTAGGGAGAGTTATAAGGGAGATGTGAGAGAAATACCTTGTAAAAGAGGGTTGTAAAAGGTTGTCTCCTAAACCTGTGAAAAGGAAAAGAGGGGTGAAAAAGGGTAGTTGGTCTTCACCCATTGAAAGAAGTCTGATAGTGGATGCTGGTGGCCTCAACGGAAGAGGAATCGACGAAGTGGATGTAGGTCACGACGATCGAACCACTATAAAAATCTGGTTTATGTTTCTTTTGTGCAATTTACTTTACTGCAAACCACTTTACTTGCTTTACATCCATTATTCTCTTTCGTATGCTTTCAAAGTTAATACCTTTACGAAATGATTTTTCATCGGAAATGGATTTAATCGCAACGAAGTTTTGAACCGACGTAATTTTTACTACTGCACTAATTCACCCCCCCTCTTATTGCCGACTCTTTTCCTAATATTATTTATACTTTATATCTGAGTACTCGAAGAATGCAACTCCATTGAATTGATGCTTAAATATCAAACTAAAGGAAGCATTTCAAACTTCATATAGATGTTTTTAGACTTTGCTATTGGAGTTCTTATATAAGAGGGTCACCTGGTGGCTTATAAGAGCCTCAATCTTAATGAGATTGAGTGATGACACTCGATGCTCAAGAAGGAGATGATAATGATAGTCTACTGTCTACAAATGTTGTAACACTACCTTCTTGGAATGTAATTTATGCTAAGGACAAACAACATCATGCTAAGTTACTTCTAAATTTAGAAGTTCTCTCTAAAGCAAGTATGATTATAGGATTTGTTGGTTGAATTTTATATGATAACGAAGTATAAGCCCAAAAGAGTAAATGTTGTACTTGATGCATTAGACAAGAAAGTGGAGCTAGTGAATGCTATGTAACTAGAAGACGAGGACCAAAAAAGTCAATTGTAATCTAATTCTCTTTCCAGAATTATGGATGGGTTATATAGTGATCTCTATGCAGTAACCCTATTGTAATTGATTAAAGAAGATAATAAATAATAATTTTGGATCTATGAGAGACTCATTTATACCAAATGAAATAGAGTTTATACTCTACAAGTGGATAATTTTGAGATGTGAACTCTTAAAAGAGTATTATGATTTTCTTTAGATAGGACATATGGAAATTCATCATACTTTGGCTCTTATAGAGAGAGCATTCTATTGGGAAAATAGGGACCGATGTTAGGAAACCTAGGTAAGGTATCATATGTGCGACAAAATAACAGAAACAAAAATCATAATTTTCCCAAAGAAAAAGATTTCTCATCGTCGTGTGAAGATTTATATGCAAAAACCCGTAAAATCGAAAAATACGCATACTTGAAAGACGTGTTACGTAAATAGATTGTATATCCTTGAAAACTTATAAATTTATAAGAGAGGACAAAGGAGGTCAGATGTTCTCATCTCTAACAATGATTCACATGACAGATGCGGTGAAGATACTCCTCGAATTATTGCACAATCTTTATCTCCATGCGCACCATGTGATCAAAAAGGGGTCGACCCTTCTTGCTGTCCACACATCCCAAATTGAGGCCGTCGGCTGAGGAGGAGAGGGAGCAATGAGAATAGGAGGTGATAGCTAAAAATGGTCTAGCCTATGCTCCTTTGGTTGTCTCTTATTTATAGAGGTCCCTATCAACTTAATCCTAATGATTCTTGCTTTATTATGTATTAAATCTTCATCAAACAATCAAGCCTTTTGAATTAGTGGATTTCTACCCAATAATCTCTCATTGGCTTCTATTAATTTAATAATTCAAAGGCTTATTAGATGTCTAATTAGATAGGGGCACCTACCATATGTGTGTAACTCTCTAGGCCAATATCGAGTTGGCCGTGAGTCATACATATTACAACTCTTTCTGACTTAGTGAATTATCATCTCTTATAATAATCCACTTGACTTATCGACTATAGACATACTAAGATATTATGCCGCAGTCCATAGATGATATAGGAGAATATAATCCATTGGACCTTTCTGTCCTTAGTTACCATATATCTATAGTCATTTATCTATCTAATATCTCAGAGACCATATATCAGGCATGGTGTTGTTAGGCATATACGGAATATACTCGAGTCTAATCGGATTCTCCCGGATAACTGTTTCTCTCTTAACTCAAATGACCATAGGTAAAGATTTTTCTAAGCAAGAACACATAGGATATTCCTCTCATAACACTATGAGTGGATGATCTTTTATCGATACTCAATTGTCCTTGTGAGGGTTGTACTCCCGATGACCAGTTGTGCAAGATCTAAAACTTTAAGACCAATAAGTTCGGTATTAAATAGTGAATTACTCATACAGAATATCCTTAGTATCTCAAGTCTAAGGACTAAATACACAACTATGATGACAGAATCACTATCTAACAATGAGGTATTATCAACCATCCAACATTTCGTGAGCGTATCAATGAGTGAACTCATTCTCTAATTAGCACTTACATTATATCTCTAGTATCCATATACGAGTAGTTATGAGACCAACCGCCGCCATTATATGGATGAGTATATAGCACGCTAGTCTATCAAGTTATCTCGATGTCCCTATCGAGTAACCTATGATCAAGATTTTTAGAGTCTGTATTTAAAGGTGAATTGGTCTTATTATCATGATTTCATCACGTGATTGATTTATAGTGCACCTATGACTAGCAATCTCCTACTTAACTTAAAGTCAATCACATATATGTATGATCCCTATTATAGCCATGTGACGCTAAAAAATAATATGAGATAATCACTTTGTCAAAAGATTTACGATGTTATTTTCGAATGAAACTCATTTCACTACTACATCTCTTCGGGTCATGATCTCTCTAACAAGTTGAAACATCCTTAGAATACTTTTGATGAGACCAAGGTTCCTTTATTTCAGCAATAACTATGTCATTATTAATTACATAGTAATCAACTCCTCTTTGCCAAGTACGACTCCTACATTTGTGATAACTTCATCATCCATATTTCTCTTTGGATATCTTTACCACTAAAAATATACAGAAGACAAATATCAATTAAAAAAAAAGATTAAATTTGTTCCATTAATTTTTTTCTTTTTATATGCTCTTGCATTTTGAAGACCACAATCATGTTATAATCACAAGCGAGCATTTCTCAACACT
>NW_027021301.1:271528-280157 GCF_036884655.1 Musa acuminata AAA Group | reverse complement strand
AAATTAACTACTGGTACCTGTGGAACTCCTGAAACCAAGACTTCTGTAACCGGAATATAAAATTGAGATCAAGGTCCTTCAGAGTAGTGTTTTCATCAATCTCTGCCTCAGGCTTATCTGTCGTACGACCATGGGAAGACCCTTTGAGGTCAAAACGCCTATGAATTGGATACTCAGAACAGAAGAGATTGCCCATTATGACAAAACGAACCTAATTAATTTGCAAAGCAAATGGATAATTGATATCAGCATTAAACATTTTGATTGCTTGAACTGATATTGAACTTGCAAACAGAAAACCAACCTTTCTCTGAGTAGCCCCAGTTAATTTCACACAGTGCAAACCAAAAAACTTAGTAACTAGAGTATTCTCAAAAGCTCGGACATGGTTATAATAGGCTGGAAGCATCCTCAGTAGCACCTACAACAAGGTGCAGATAAGGAAACTGCAGCATTACTTAAACACATGATGACACTAAAAAAATAAAAGGGAACCCACTTTTACTTCAGATTTCTTCATTGTTTTTATCATGTATCGATCATCATTTGTTAGGTAAAAGAAGCTTCCACTTTTTCCAGGAGATGAAAGTTCCCGAAGAGCATCATTTCCACAGATTGATATCATATAGTCAGCTGGGTCAACCTTGAATAGCTTGCGGAGAGTCCTAGACATTCAGTATTTGGTAATTGAGCTTATACTCAGAATTTAAATGCATGATAAGGAAGATAAAACATAATGTTAAACCAGTGAAAGAAAAAGGAAAAACATGGGGCCAACCTGAAAACTAATGGACAGTAATCCTTCCACTTGAAATCACAAGACTGGTGTGGGGGTGTTTGTTTTGTTCCCTCAGGAGGAAACCTTGTCCATATCTTTTCTTTGGGGTCAAAGGCTGATGCTTTCAGGTCAAGTGTTTTAGGCTCAGGTAGCTTTCCTACTGCATGCCTAGACCAGAAGACCATAAAATATAATCAAGAAACTAATTGTCATATCAAGACCTCTAAAAGGAGAAATTACATAGTAACTATAGCAAAAAAAATGTCTTTATCATGAGAGTGATTCTTTTCCACTCTGGGTTTCTTTAAGCAAGATGTAACGATGATTAATGAGATTCAATTCACATAAGAGCAATATGTAGAGAATCAATTGCATTAAAAGATTGACATTCAGGTTGATATCCAATTGCAAGTAAGATCTACAAATGTCAATATGGATATAACAAGGTTCTATCCATCATGGAACATTTACATTTTCCATCGAAGAAGGATAGAGCCTTGTTATAAGACAGGTTGTTATCCAACAGATGACATTCATCATGGATAAACAAAAGTCAAAAAGAAAAATTATCATTAAAAGATTGATCACAAAAAGCCATTGAATAAGGGGCACATGTGTGCTTTGATTAGGTAATACAAGTAAACTGAGTCAAAACTCTGTTTAGCAACTACATAAATGTTCAAGGAAACCAAGAAATTTCTTAATACAATTTCAAACAGCAGTCTACCTGTTTATCTTACATGAAAATTTATCCTATTCACAAAACAAGATTTTAACATTACAACATATTCAGGGGAATTTAATACGCAATGACAAGAGTGTCAACATCATTTGCCATAGATTTTATATGTAAGGCACATGTGCTTTAGTGAGTAATACAACATAATCAAAACTCTGTATAACAACTACAAAAAAAGTTCAAGGACGGTATGAACTTTCTTAATACCATTTCAGATAGCACTATACTTTTGTATCTTGCTTGAAACTTATCCTATTCACCATAGGGATTTTACCATTACATCATATTCAGGGATACCCAAAATGTAATGACTAGAACATTAGCATCATTTGCCACAAATATATGACTACCAGCATCAGGTCATGTGCCAATTTATGTTTTGGATATCAATACTTCTTTATATCTTAGCATTATACCATTTCCACATACTCAAAGCGAACTTCAGAAGTCCAGCAATGCAGGAAAAAACTAGGAAATTAATATGATAAGGCACACAAGTAAATGATGAAATGACAGTAGGTACTTATTCTAGGTCAGGACATGCATTAGCTGTTAATAAATGATAATGTGTTTGCAGTATCTCTATCTGATCCTAGTATGAAAAAGACTTAAAAGAGTAAATTAATACTAATCCAATTGATGAAGTGATAAGTTTTGGGATGCAATTACACATGCACATGATAAGAAACTCTTTTAGGCAACAAAATTTCCTATTCTAGCAAGAGATAATTCAAAAAGTCGCCCAGCCTTTGGAAGCTTTCATTGATTGGATGACTAGAAATTTGAATTGAGAACCCCATGCTTTTTGCAGGCCCATATGCATCTAGACAAGTAAATTAGATATGCAGCCATCATTTTGTTGATGCATAAATTTCCAAACCACCACAATACAAGTTATGGTAAAGTGCTTTATAGTGGTTCTCCTAAATTAATCAACTAAAAAAGAAGAAAAAAGTAGAAGGGAAAGAATAGTGAATAAAAAGGATTTGAAACTTTAGTAGTATTGTTCCTGCTTATTTAAGTACTTTAACTCATACAAAAGTGATATGTTGTCTGAGAATTGTACTAAAGGGGGTAGAAAATAAGATATATGAAGTCATGGTAAAAGGAATCCTGAATGAGCCTCCTGCTAGGCTTCAGACCAACCATTTTAGAAGAGAAACATTAAAGCTATCTACTCATATGTTCCTTCATTGTACAAGGAAAAAGAATCTAAGCATTCCATAATCACCATCTGACCCGAATTGCATTCGATAACTTAACAAATCTGTGGCTAAAGTTAACAAATCACACAAGTAATCACAAAATGCCAAGATAAGAACTTATTATGGCCATGAATCTAGATCAAAAGAAGAGATCAACCCATAAAAGGGTAAAAAAACGAAAGAATTTTTGTCCATCATGATCTGGATTATATTTTTAACTCCATACAAAATAAGCTTGACCATCAGGTCTCCACCAGTTATTTTAACTCCAAGAATCATCGAGCACCAATTAATGCACCAAAATATCATACAAAACCCAGAGAATAAAAGATGATTCATCATTTTTTTTATTTTGTGAAGTCTGATTAATCATATTTTTGTAGAACTTACAACAGTCAGGCCTGCATAGTTGCAGTGTCCTTAAAAACCTGATTATATGGAAATACGATGATAATCATAACTATCTTGTTATAGTAATATGAGATATACATGATGATTATATGGAATTTCAAATCTTATGGTAAATTTTAAATAAATAGATAGTTATAGTAAGTATCTTCCTACAAGATAGATGTCGTCTATCTATATTGAACATCAGAGATAATATTCCTATGATTTCTCAAGTGACGGATTATTTCTTCCGACTATAGTTCAAAAAATATTTCATGATTGATTTTTTATCTTCACGAAAGCAAACTTGTGATTACAGCTAAAGTGTCAGTAACATATCATAATAGATTCAAGACTTCATCACTTAATGAGTCAAAAGAATTTATCAACACTAGAGAAGAATGTAGATGAGGGATGGCAATGCAAAACAAAGTACATGTTGCAGGTGGACTAGTGGGCTTCTCCTATTCTACAAGAGTTAGTTTAAAGATGCAACAAACGAATGATTCTTCTACTTGTTAGACACAATAAAAGATCCGAAGTGTTCCACCCTTTATTGCATATAGGGCTAAAAGAAAGGAGTTGATACTGTGACATGTACAAGCAAATCAAATTTGAATGAACATGCAAGTTTGATTCTTGAAGACTACAAATTTTTTTAAGACAAATGTTATAATTTATACAAAAAAAAGTTAAAGATAAAAAAATCACACAGGTCATGCTATTAAAAGGTGATACTGAAATAATCTTTCATCTTCCATGTAGTTAGCAAATTGCCTATGTTCTTACTTGCACCAGCTATAATGTTGGTTGATATTAACATAAAGTTGCCCTCTTGATCTCTATTTTTCTAGTAAATCAGTTTCTTTTCATAGACAAACAATGTTTTTTCCAAAGTGGAAAAAGAATTCAACAATAAAACATAGAACTGATAAATCACTTTTTTTAAGGAACTGATTTGTCTCCTAGTCCATTCATTGAAAAAATGGAACTTGATTACTCAAACTATTACCATTGTTGAAGTACTGCTAATTAAAATTCAAGAATTGAAGATATTGTGTTCCTTCTTGTACCTATTTCCTCAACAAGTACCAAGAACTACCTAAGGTTATGACATTTTGATCTGCCATTAAAACCCAAAGTTCCAAGTTGAAAAATATATCAGTGTCCAGTGCATATCTGTAACACGCTGACATGTAACTATGTAAGGACATCATCTTTTCAATTCTTATTATTCAAGTAATACTGGTAGCAAATAACCCCCAACATAATTCCCTTAAGAAATTAAGGCATAAAATGAAAGAAGATTTCATTTTTATTATCCCATGGACTTGATCATGAACCCACCTGATCGAAATAGACAGTGTTGCTACATCTTTCTCTTTTGGAGGTTCACTTTTAACTAATAATACATAACATGACACTTCGGTTTAGTTCTTAATTCAGGTTAGATGGGTCTACTACCAATAACTTTAGTTTGTGTTTGGAAATACATGGTTATAGGCCCATCAAGCTAATAGATCAATTCTATCATTCTTGCCAGATCATGGAAAGTGGTGAAACGGTTCGATTACTAAGCATGGTAAATAATCCAAGAAATAAATACTATCCATGAATGGGATCTGAAGCACATCAAGTGTAAAGCCACCACTGAACTGGCATATCTTATGCTGCATACTAGGTATAATTCTAAGCTATAAGTTGCCCTTGGACTTTGATGCGGATGTCAGCCTTATGTGGAGGAGATTGCGAAATTCTGATTTAATATTGGAAGTGGGAGGAGAATTAAATTAGTTTAACTTTAACTAAAACATTTTGAATTACATGATTCTAGGCCTATTAAATTAATGGAACAATTCTTTCAATGGGTCGGGTCATGATCGTAAGGTAAGTTAAACATAATAATTTTGCTGAACTTGCCTTTTAAATTTGTTGAACTTATTCATTTTACTTTCCAAATGTAATTGTTGTGTAAGATCCAAATGTGGCAATAATATTTTTTCCTATTGTATAGGTTGTTGTCCATGCTGAGTTTTGGGCCGTAAGCAATGGACTATGCCAAACCAAGATGCCTGAACCTCTGTTCCTTTCATGTCAAGACTGATTCTCTTGAGCTAGTTCAAATCTTCAACCACATAAGACTGATCCCTTGGTCCCTATGCAATCCTTACAATGGTTTCTTTTTACTAGCAAGGAGGTCAATGTTTTTGACTAGATTCACATCAGTGGACAATTAAACTACTCTGCTCACTCTCTTCCCAACGAGGCAAGAATTTCATGTATTTCTTGACTCTCAGAGAACTTTGGTATTTCCGAGATACACATCTGTTGAATAAATAATTCTCTTTTGTGTTAAAAAAAAAAACCTTATCTTATCTTGAAAAGTCAACTGAGATCTTCAAGACTTGTAAGGAAGACAATCATCATATAGCCCAAAAATTCAGTAAATATATGCACAAAATCTCCAAATATTCCAATGTAAAAATTACTGCATAGTCCATTATCAACTTCCAAGTAATAAGAATGTGTTACTGCGAATAAACTTGTGACTAGAAATGTCTATGGTACACAAGAATTGAATATGAACCACTATTTTGTACACTAATACATTTGGATATAGTTGTAAGCTACTAGGTACCTCTTTAGTGCCTACTATGTGCGAAATTTTCTCCAACATGTTAAACATAATTCATCCAATCTCCTATAGTCCTTTATGAAAGAACATACAATACTACTACTTAAAAAACAATTAGTCATAGTGTCCCAACTGTTTGAATTAGCAATTTGGATCTTTTCTGTCACCAAGTTGTGTATTTAAAACAATCTTTTTGTTTTTCTAAAGAAGTCTCCTCTTCTTGCACCATTAATTTTATTTGATCCATCAAATCTAATCCGGCCACTTACGGGTCTCTTTGGACATATCCACATCATTTTGGATCCCTCATATTATCTTAAATTGATGCTATACTTATAAATAATATTTCTTCTATCTTTCGTGATAATTCTACACATCCATCATATCATTCTCATTCAACAGCATTAATATTTTGTATATGTTACCTGCCATTAACTGACGTTGTGATTCATGAGTCATTGTTACACTTACAACTGTATTATATTTTTTATTTAAAAGGAGTATGATGAAAACATGAGATACCTCTCTCAACTCCAGATTGTTGATCTTGTGAATCTCACAGCTACCAGGATGTGGCACCATTTCCCTTGATTAGCGACACATTTTGTGTTAACTAGAGTGTCTCTTTTAGGTTCCTTTTCTGGATACCTAAAGCAATGCTCTAGAATCTATATTCAATCTAATTTTATTTAGAAAAAGATTGCACAAAAGTGATTGTAGTACCTGATTCCAAGCTGGAGATTTAGCATAAGGTCATAATTCTTATGCCGCTTTGAGATAGTCTCCCCCTGCTTCTTTATCACCCTAGGCGGCCACCTTAATGGTTGCTGGATCCTCCCAATCCCCCTTGACTCTACGTCATTTAATTGAAGCTCACCGAGAAAGTCATCAACACCCTTGGTTGCTCCCCCTGTCTCAAATGCACCTCCACTCTCTGCATCAGAATTGATAAGCTCATCTGGATCCCAGAACCCACTTTTGCTCCCAATGCCGCTGATTGTACTGGCATGACCATTATGCCCTCTTGGCGTAAACCCTGCTGAGACCACCTCTGCTGATGCTCGCCTCCTAGGCTGGGCATCTGCTGATTTGGAAGATCTCCAGGCTGCTTGCTTCTGGACGAAGTCAGCCTCGACACCCGACCAGTTTAGCGTCTTCTGCGAAGGAAGAATGGACACATTATCACCCTGGCACACCTTGCAATCTCCAAGGTCTGCCAACAAGACCCCAGAGGGATCCCGGGCAGTGGGAGATGAGGCAGTCGGCGATGGATAGTATGCACCCTTCTGCTGGAGGCTCCCGTTCTCCTTGCCCCAATAGCCAACGTAAAGTCCTCCGTCGGCCCAACGGAAGTTCCCATTCCCCTTTGGCAAACCATCTTCCCACCCACCGTCGTATCGATTTCCGTTTGCCCAGACAAGGGTGCCGCGGCCGTCAATGATGCCCGCCCGCCACTGCCCGACATACTCGTTCCCGTTCTTCCAGACGTACCTTCCGTGGCCATCTTGGACATCGGAACGCCACTCCCCGTCGTAGTAATCGCCATTGGCGTAGGACTTCACCCCGTGGCCGTGCTTGAGGTTCATGGACCAGGCGCCGCGGTAGGTGTCGCCGAGAGAGCTGGTGTACGTGCCGTAGCCGTCCATGAAACCGGACTTGAACTCTCCTTCGTAGGTGGCACCGGACGGCCACGAAAACTTGCCCTTCCCCATGGTCTTGCCGTGGCGCCACTCGCCTTCGTACATACAGCCGTCGGTCCATAGGTACTTTCCGTTTCCGTGGGGAACATTGCCGCACCACTGCCCGGTGTAGAAGTCGCCGTTGGCAAGGAGACGCTCGGCGTGGTAGACCGCCTCCGCGCCATCCACGGAGAGAACGTCCGCCGGGGTGGCGGTGGCAGAGGGGAGGTCGCCGCAGGACTTGGGGGATGCGGCGGCGACGTCTGGGTCGTCGGCGTGGGCGACCGACATAAAGGCGAAGACGAGGCTGTGGCGGCGGGCGGAATGCTGCTACTGCTGCTAGATGTTGCGACTTTAAGACTCCCAAGCCTTGATGAGTTGGTTGCCCGTGAACATTTCACCTCTTCTCCTCCAACAAACCCGGTCTCCAACGATCCACCATCGTTCTCCTATGATGTTTTAGGTTTGGTTTAGTGGTATTTACTTCTTCTTTTTTTTTCTTCTCTGCTTGGAAATTGCTACAAAAATTGGGAGGACGAAGGGAGGAGATAGCGGTGGAGAGAGAAGGACTTGCGCCGCTTGCGGACTGAGGGCTCCGATTGTAGCTCCGGGAAAGGCTCACAGACCAAACATCTGGGAGGAGGAGGAGGGAAGAAGAATAGAAAGACATATCCATCAGCCTTGATTGATGGGTGCGTGCTATGGACGAATGGGCAGCGGAAGGCGAGGAAGCGGGGAGGGGATGTCTAGTTTGAAGAAACGAGATGGACGCGAACGAGGGAGACGACGGGATTGCGTTGGGCTAGAATTTTTGGTGGGAGAATCGCACACACTCGTGCCGGACCACGTGGCTTTTCCTATTGAATGTCCCTAAAATTACTTGCGCGATTTCACTAACAAAATTGGGTTTTTCCCAAACTATATCAGTCACGGGTTGGTAACCATTGATTTGATATTTTTTTATAAATACATATCCTTATGAAAAAATTCATATATCTTCGTTCTAAAAAACAAAATCGAGGGTGTTTTAAAATTTTAAATCTCAAACGATCTGTAGTGAAAGGAGTTAAAGATCGAGTCTTTCATTTTTCGATCTGATAGATTAACTTACCCAAGTTCGACATATTTTCTAAAAAAACTCATTAGTTAGCGTTTTCTTTTCCAGAAATTTCTTCTCGAAAGGACAGCAATAACCCTCAACAA
>NW_027021301.1:251528-266528 GCF_036884655.1 Musa acuminata AAA Group | reverse complement strand
GACCTTGAATTCAAGAATATCTTTTCTCAAGTATGACATATAGATAGGGGGAGTTAAGGTTAATTCCGTCAACAATTGATTGTCATCATAAAAAAGGGGGAGATTGTTGAATCTTAGATTTTGATGAAGAAATCAATTGGTAAATTATTTGATCAAATCTATATGTTGAGAAAAGTGTGCAGGATTAACTACGATAGCAATCAAGGCATAAAGCAAAATGAAGTGTCGGAGTAAAGATCGAGATTTCATTGGGAGTTCGAGAGTTCATCGGAAGTCCGGACATTCGTCGGAAGTTCTATCGGAATTGACCGAGAAGTCCGGGAGCTTGCTAAAGAAGCTCGTCGGAACTCACCAAGAAGATCGTCATAAATCCAGGAGATTGCTGGGAATCTACTGGAAAATTATCGAGAGATCGTTAGATATTCACCGGAAGATTGCCGGAAGCTCGTCGGAAGAAACTTAAACTAACCGGACTTGTTTTGCTTAGTGTATGCATTAAGAATCATAGTTAGCACACAATTAGGTTTACGTTTGGGAGGTAATCCCACTAACTCAGTTATGGGCTAATTAGGCCTGTAATTGGATTGGTTTGGGCCGGATTCAAGGCCCAACCAGGTTGTTGGACCCTGTCTGGCAATTGCACCACCAGACTGGGGCAATTAAACTGCCTAGGGAACATTCTCCTAGGTGGTTTGGGCGGTGGTACCGCCCAGACTAAGCGATGGTACCATCGACAGTTACTACCTGCTAAGCGGTGGTAACGCCCTGTCAAGCGATGGTATCGCTAGAGCTTAGTATCCGAGACTCTATCAAGCGGTGGTATCGTCAAACTAAGCAATGGTACTCCTAGTACCTTGTAAATCCGGGATGAGACATTTTTTAGCTCCAATTTTGAAGCCATTGGGGCCTATAAATACCCCACCCTTTTATGCATGAAAGGGTAATAAAGTGCAATGAAAGTATAAAAAAAAACTCTAAGTGCTGGGGTGTTAAAAGTGTTGTAAAAGTGAGAAGAGTCCTCCTCCACCCTCTCTTTAGCTTTGTAATCATCCAAGAAGAGATGTGACGTTAGTAAGGGTTATCTCTTAAACCCGTGAAAAGGAGAAAGCGTTATAAAGAGGTGGTTGGTCTTCGCCTATTGAAGGAAGACCATTAATGGATGTTGGTAACCTCAACGGAGGAGGAATCAGAAGTCGATGTAGGTCACAACGATCGAACCACTATAAATTCTAGTGTGTTCATTCCTTACTGCTTAATCTCTTTACTACATTCAACTTTAATTCATTACAACTGTCCAATCCCCTCTTCTCTACTCATTCAAGAAAAATAAAATGGTTTTCATTGTAATCAAATTATATCGTACGAATATTTTTAAATCGACTTAATTTTTCCACTACACTAATTAAATGCCCCTCCCCGTCTTATTGCCACTCTTGATCCTAACACTACCCACGGGCGACGATTGCCCCTTGCTGGTGCCACCCTTGCGGGCGAGCACCGCCCGCAAGGTGGCTCACCCACAAGCGCTGCCCTTGCATGTGGGCGTAGTGCTCATGCACCTTGCAGGCGGATGGTGTCTGCCCACAAGCCGCATGCAGCCCCTGATGGTTGCAAGCAGCCTTTGGCCAACCTGCGAGGGCAAAACCAATCTTCCTGAAATGATTTTGATGATAAAAGTCTTTCTAAAATACAATACATGTAATTCAAAAACAATCTTTTGCACGAATAACCTGGCTCTGATACCACTATATGAAAATCTAGGGGCGACATCACATGTGTAGCAGAAGAACAAAAAAAAACAATCTCCAAATTTTCTAAAAATGTGTTCATCGTCGTGTAAAGGTTGGTGCGCAAAATCCGTGAAACTAAAAATCATGTGTGAGATAGTTGTGTTACATAGGGAGATCATATATCCCCAAATCCATACAGATCTATAGGAGAGGATAAAGGAGGTCAAGCGTCTTCCTCTCTAGCGGTGATCCACATAGTAGGGTTGTGATGACGCTCCTCGAATCGCTGCCCAAATCTCTATGTCTACTATTTGAGGAGGAGAAGGGGAGAGGAGAATAGGAGGTGACAACTAAGAAACCTCTAGCCTATGGGTGTTTGGTTCCCTCCTATTTATAAAGACCCCTATCAACTTAACCCTACTGAATCCTACCTTATTAAGTATTGGATCTCCATCCAACTACCTAACCCTCTTATATTAGTGAATCTCTATCCAATAATCTCTTATTGGCTCTTATTGAATCCATCTGTATGATCCAATAATTCAGGGGCTTATTTGATATCCAATAAGATAGGGGTTCCGACGAATATCTCATATCTGAACCTTTGCTCGTTCCAACGCCTACCATATATGTATGACCCTCTAGGCCCAATATTAAGCTGGCCAAGAGTCATACCTGTCATAACTCCTTCTAGCTCAGTGAATTATTATCTCTATAAAAATTTACTCAATTCATCGTCTATAGATGTACTAGGCCACTACGTCGTAGTCTCTAGACGATATAGGAGAATCCAATCCTTTGGGCCTATCTATCCTTAGTTATCATGTATCCATAGTCCCTAATCCATCTAATACTCCAAAGACCGTATACCGGGTATGGTACTATCAAGCCCATACAGTTTATGCTCAAGTCTCACTTTAATCGGATTCTCCCAAAAAATTCTTTTTCTCTCAATCCGAATGACCCTTGCTAGGGATTTGTTTAAGCAAGAATACATGGGATATTCCTCTCATGACATCGAGAGTGGATGATCCTTTATCGACACTCAATAGTCACCGTAAGATTGGCTGCCACTCCCGATGATCAATTATGATAGATCTGAAAGTTTCAGGCATATAATTCTAGTATCAAAGAATGGAATACTCATACATGACATCCTTAGTGTCTCAAGTCTAAGGACTAGGTATACTACTGGGACAACATAATCGCTATTTGATAATGAGGTATCATTAACCATCTAACATTCCGTGAGTGGATCAATTAGCGAACTCATTCTCCAATGAGCACCTACACTATAGCCCAAGTGTCCCCACACAAGTAGCTATGAGACTAGCTGCCTCCATCATATGTTTAAAAGTATACAGCACACTAGCATGTGCGGTTATCTCGATGTCCATCTTGAGTAACATACGACCAAAATTATTTATGGTCTGGATTATATATATATATGTATATACAAATATATGTATATACATATATATATATGTATACATGTATATATATATATATGTATATACATGTATATATATGTATACATGTATACATGTATATACATGTATACATGTATATACATGTATACATATATATACATGTATACATATATATAAATGTATATACATGTATAAATATATGTATATACATGTATATACATGTATATATATATGTATATACATGTATATACATGTATATATATATATATATATATACATGTATATATTTATACATGTATATATATACATGTATATACATGTATATACATATACATATATATACATGTATATACATATATATAATATACATGTATATATATATATATCCGACGATTTATCTAATCCTTTGGTGCATCGTCCTCTCTTCTAGCATATTGCCCGATACATCGACTTGTTAACCTTTTACAACATCCGATCTTCTAACGAAATATCTGATCCTTCTAGCCCAATACCGGAGCTTATGGCACGTAGTCTATCTTCCGGCATGTCGATCAATCCTCTGGCCTGACGTCCAATCTTCTGACATGTTTCACTCCGACCCAACGTCTGATTCTCCTGCTTCAATCGATTTTCCTTTCTATGTTCAAAATTAGTTCTGCATCACTCAAACACTGATTAGAACATAAATTCATTAATTGATTTTATCATCAAAATATGAAATTCAACAATCTCTCTCTTTTTGATGATGACAACCAATTGATGATAGAGTTTAAATTAAACTTCCCCTGTCTATATGACATATTCAAATAAACTTGAATTTTGAAAATGATAATCTCTAAATTCAATGTCAAAATAATTTTAATGATTTTGCAAAGGTCATATGCACCACATCATATCAACATAATCATTTCTTGCATCATCATCATAAGTTGAAGTATTGCATGTATAATACCAAATCATCATGCATATTTCTAAAATATAAAATTATTATTACTTTGGGAATAACATGCATGATACTAAAATATTAATATTTTTAAATCATCATTACTTCTCCCCCTTTGTCATAAAAAAAGGAGAAAAGTGCAACTAGCAAGTTTTTTTCTTTTTTTGAACATACAAGCGAGTAAGTTAGCAAGTTTACTTCACTTTAAAATATGCAAGCTATGAAGTTTTAGAGATGTGTAAGTTAGTAATTTTACTTTTCTTAAGATGTGCAAGATAGCACTTTTAATTTTCTTTTGAGATGTGCAAGCTAGTAAGTTTTACTTCTCTTTTGAGATATGTAAGTTTGCAAGTGTTTGCTTTTCTTTGAGATGTGCAAGCTAGTAATTTTTGTTTCTCTTTGAAATATGCAAGCTACTACATCTCTTTCTCTCCTTTGTCATTGTAAAAAAAAAGGGAAGGTGCATTTTTTTCCCCTTTACATTAATGTTCAAATCATCATATAAAAGATATCAAAAAAATTAATTTGGTGATAAGGTATACAATTCATGAATACAAAGGGAGTCATATGAAATATATCTCAAGTTATGAGTATCAAAAAATCAAGAGAAAAATTATGATTCATTTGGATAAATATTCTCTTTAATAAAATGAAAGAATTATATGAGAATAAATAGTTAGAGATCTTAATTTATATAAAAAAATCTCAAGTTATAAATATAAAAAAATCAAGATTATGGATAAAACTTCTCTTTAGTAAATAGCAAAAACAAATAGGAGATCAAATAGTAAATATCTCAATTCATGCATAAGAAATCTCAAGTCATCAAGATCCTGATTTGGATAAAATTCATTCAAATTCAATTTATCAAATCATCAAAATCACTTTCTTAGTTCAAAAGATTCATAAAAATAACATAAATAGATTTATCAATCTCTTATTGAAAACTCAATAGGATAGAGAAATTTTCAAGAAAAATGTATTCCTCTTTTAGTTTCAATTTATATGATTGATGTCATACAAGCATGCCCTTAATCTTTTATGCCAAAGCCATGTATCGTCATTTAAAATCGAAAAATAAGTTTCGTCATGAAAAAGATCAATAATAACATATTAAAAAAAATAAGACATCTTCAATCAATGGATTTATTATCAATAATTCTAATTCTAATGATATTTCTTTTATTATTGTTGTTTTGGCTAGTAAGCTTTACGAAATGTTTTGTATCTCCAATCATATGCAATGAGCATTCACTATCAAGATTTTATCTTTTGCTCCTAGCTTTCAATTATAGAGATGTCTATAAGAAAGATAGGTTTGTTCTAGGTACCCATAAGGGATATCGTCAAAGGCAAGGTATTGACTATGACGAAACCTTCTTACCCGTATTCATGTTGAAATCCATCCGAATTCTATTGGTTATTGCAGTACATTATGATATAGCAAATGGATATAAAAACTATATTTCTCAATGGTAACCTTGAGGAGGAGTTGTATATGATACTATTAAATCTTGGATTTTGATGATGAAGTCAATTGTCATTTGTTATCTAATCCATATGTTAAGATAAGTGTGTAGGATTAACTATGATGAAAGTAAGACATGCAGCAGGAGTTGCGCCGGAGTCAAGACTAAGATCACGTTGGGAGTTCAAGAGTTCGACGGAAGTCCAAATGGTCGTCGGAGGTTTTGTGAGAAAAAATCCGAGAAGTCCAGGAGTTTGCCAAAAGAAGCTCGTTAGAACTCGCCAAGTGGATCGTCGCAAGTCCAAGAGTTTGCTGGAAGTCCGCAAGAGCATCACCGAGGGTTTATTGGATGATCGACGGAAGTTCGCCGGAAGAAGCGATTGACGCACCGGAGCAAGTTGTAGTAAATGTCTTAAGAAATATTGTAGTTAGCACAATGATTAAGTTAGAAATAGGAGGTGATCCCATTAACTTAATCTTGGGGCAATTGGGCCCTTGACAGACCCAAATTGGGCCGAATGGATCAGCCCATTCGGACCCAGATTTCTTGGCCAGCGGTGGCATCGCTTGGGTTGGCGATCGCACCGCCCAGGGCTCAGTCTCCAAGCTAGGCTGGGTGGTGTAACCGCCCCTAACAGGCGGTGGAACCGCTTGAGCTCGGCCTCCGAGCTCTGCTAAGTGGTGCAACTGCCCCAATCAGGCGGTGGAAACGCCTTGGCTCAGTCTCCGAGCGAGATTGGGCGATGCAACCGCCCCTGTCAGGCGGTGGCACTGCTCAAAGGCTCAGTCTCCGAGCTGCCAGGCGGTTGTACCGCCCTAGTCAGGAGGTAGTACCGCCATGTCACGGACAAACTTCGAAACAAGGTGTTTGATGTAATGCTTATGTATGTCCGTGTCTTTTGGCATGTTCATGCCTTGTACAGCATGTAAAGGGGCGGTCGAAGGCTTAATAGTCTCATTTTAGTTGGGTTGGTGGCCTCTTTAGGCTTGTAAATAAAGGTTGTGTCATGTGGACACGTGCGAGAGATTTTCGATCTGTAATGGACCATTTTACCCTTTGTTGTGCCACTGTTCAGAGCTTATAAAGTCTGTTTATAATTTGCATTGTCTATAAAGTGTTTTCCGGAGATGTTTGCTTGTGGATCCCGATTGAGGCGTTCTCTCTAACCCGTTCTCTCTTTTGGTGGTCCTAAGGGACAATGGGAGGCTTCGGGGAGGTTGACCTTTGCGGACGGACACGCAAGGGTGCCACACGACTTAGGAAAAACCAGCTAAGTCCGTAACACATGGTATCAGAGCGGGACAAGCACTCATGGAAACATTTAGCATGCAAACGTGGGGGACCTAGCGGGGCTGCGTTGAGGGCAGTCAGCACACGCGCGACCGTTTGGGGGAAAACGGGCATGGAGATGTGGGGAAAAGGAGTCGCTCGGAGGAGCGAGCATTTGAGATTGGCATTCAGAGGAATGGCCAACCCTTCGCGCAAGAGGCAACACGAGAACATACAAGCTTGGAAGAATGTGGAGTGCACAAAGGTTGGGATGGCTGAGTTTGAGCTACGGCTCAACGTTGACAACTATACTTGATGGTGCTCTAGGCAAGCGAGGCGCTTGGCAAGAATGAGACCATCCAAGGTGGAATGAGTTGCTCAACGACCAAAAGAGTTATGCAAAGCTCACAGAGGTGAGGGGAAAATTGCTAACTCGAAGAATTTGGTACAAATGCATGGGCTTATATGCGGACGATGGAATGTTCGTGGCCATCCCAAGGTGACCGAAACTCGGCGCCATGGAGCATTGAAACTTTCTCTTCGGCATGTGAAGGATATGTCCGTAGGAGGCTGAAGTGTGCAATGAGTTCAGCATGTTGCTAGGCCTTGAGGGGTGCAGCGGGGGCTGTATTGACGGGGAGTCACAATCTAACAAGTGCGTTTGCAGGAGGCAGAACAATGCACAGTTTGTTCAGCAGATTGGAGTAGTCCAAGGGGATGGTGGTCTCCGAAACGAAGAGAGATGTTGCTCCAATGGGACAGTTATCTAGGAGGGATAAGTCCCGCCTCTCTAGAGGGAGAATCATGTGAGACGGACCTCACATGTTGAGGAGGAGTACCTCAACAAACAACAACTCCACGAAGCTCGATGGACTGAGCAAGCGGCGAGGAGTCTGTTAGGATCGAGAGCACTAAGAGGGGGGGGGGTGAATTAGTGCAGCGGAAATCTTATAATAAATTAAAAACCAAAAGCTGCGTTCGTTCAAAAACTATTATGATGCAAAAGCAAATTCTCAGTTTGTATCTAAGTGCAGTTTGCGACTAAGCGCAGATTGCGTCTAAGCTCAGATTTACGTCTAAATGCAGATTTACGTCTAAACGCAGATTTACGTCTTAATGCAGTTTTACGTCTAAACGTAGTTTTACGTCTAAACGCAGATTTACGTCTAAACGCAGTTTTACGTCTAAACGCAGTTTTACGTCTAAACGCAGTTTTACGTCTAAACGCAGTTTTACGTCTAAACGCAGATTTACGTCTAAACGCAGTTAGACGCAGATTTACGTCTAAACTTTCAAACTCGTTTGTATACTCGCAGAAGGCAGTATGCAGTTGAAATCAATACGTAAACGTGAACTGAAATCTGATGATTGAGCGAGGAAAGCCGATTTACGTCTGAATGCAGTTTTACGTCTAAATGTTGAAACTCGTTCGTAAAATCGTAGAGGACAGATTGCAGTTACTAATAGGATTAAAATGTAAGCGTAAACTGCAAGGAAGCTCGTTCGTAAAAGCGCGGAAAACAGTTCTGCAGAATCAAACGTAAACGTAAACTGTAATGTATGAAAATACGAGTTTACGTCTGAATGCAGATTTGGAAGAACAGCACTTAGAACTTGTTCGTGAAAGCGCAGAGAGCAGTAGTGATGAGGGAGGTTTGCAGTAATGATAAAGTGCTCGAAAATAAACGCAAACCAGAGATTTAGAGTGGTTCGGTCAGCCTTGACCTACTCCACTTTTGGCTTCCTCCACCGATGAGGTTGCCGACGTCAACTAGGTGCCTTCCTTCAATGGGCGAAGGCCAAACTTCCCTCTTACAATTTCTCTCCTTTTGACAGGCTTAGGAGACAACCTTTACAGACCTTTCTCTCCTCACTTTACAGTTGAAAACTTGAAGAACAGAAGGAGGAGACTCAAGGATTTACAATACTTTTGAGCTCTTTAGAATCACAGAAAAGATCACAATTTCGGTATGGGTCTGTGTCTTTTCAGTGCTGAATGGGTGGGGTATTTATAGGCCCCAACCCAATTCAAAATTCGAGCTCAAAACGATCAAATCGATCTAATCCCAGAATTTCTGGGATCAGGCGGTTGCACCTCTCAACTGGAGAGGTGGCACCGCCTGGCAGAGCTCGAAGACTGAGCTCTGCCGATTGCTTCTTCTCTGCCAGAGCTCGAAGACTGAGCTCGATGGTTGCATCACCTGGCAGAGCTCGAAGACTGAGCTTGGTGGTTGCATCACCTGGCAGAGCTCGAAATCTGAGCTTGGTGGTTGCATCACTTGGCAGAGCTCCAAACTGAGCTCAAGCTGATGCACCATTCTGCCATAGCTCGAAGACCGAGCTTGGTGAATTCATCACCTGGCAAAGCTCGAGACTGAGCTCAGGCTGATGCACCACTCTGCCAAAGCTCGAAGACTGAGCTTGGTGGTTGCATCGCCTGGCAGAGCTCGGAACTTGAGCTCTGGCGGTGCAACCTCTTGGCTGGAGCGGTTGCACCTCCCAGCCTTGCAACCCTGGCGGTTGCACCTCCTGGCTGGGGCGGTTGCACCTCCCAGCCGTGCACCCCTGGCGGTTGCACCTCCTGGCTGGGGCGGTTGCACCTCCCAGCCGTGCACCCCTGGCGGTTGCACCTCCTGGCTGGGGCGGTTGCACCTCCCAGCCCCACAGCCCAGGCGGTTGCACCTCCTGGCTGGGGCGGTTGCACCTCCTGGTGCAATCAGGGTCCGAATGGTTCACTCCATTCGACCCACTTTGAATCTTTTCAGGGGCCCAATTGCCCCAAGATTAAGCTAATGGGATCACCTCCCATTTTCATGCTTAATCATCGTGCTAACTACGATTATCTCTAAGACAACTCCTGCAGCTTGCTCCGATGCGTCAATCGCTTCTTCCGGCGAGTTTCCGGCCAACTTCCGTCGATCAACCGATAACCCTCGGTGATCCTCCTGCGGACATCCGGTATACTCCTGGACTTTGCGACGATCCACTTGGCGAGTTCCGACGAGCTTCGCTTGGCAAGCTTCTGGACTTCTCGGATCTGTTCTCTCTGAACCTCCGACGACCGTCCGAACTTCCGTCGAACTCTCGAACTCCCAACGTGATCATGATCTTGACTCCGGCGCAACTCCTGCTGCTTGTCTTAATCTCATCGTAGTTAATCCTGCACAACAAATCAAAACTTCGATCGAGACAAATAATCCTAAGCAATTAACCAAGTTGTCCGACATGTCATTGGTCCCTCGACGCTTCGTCCGATTCTTCGGCGCATCGTCCTCTCGTGCAGCCTATTGCCCAATCGGCCAGTTGACTCCGCAACTCCGATATCCTTGGCACAATACCCGCTCTTCTTGGCCCGATGCCCGAGTCCACGGCCCGAAGCCTTCTGTCGATACGTCGACCGATCCACCGGCCCGACGTCCAATCTTCTGACATGTTCCTTCGGCACAACATGATTTTCCTGCTTTAATTGTCTCATCCTGATCGAAGCATCCTGCGTCACTCAAAACGCAGATTAAATCATAAACATATATCAAGTAGTTTCATCATCAAAATACGAGATTCAACAATCTCCCCCTTTTTGATGATGACAACTACTTGATGACGGAGTTAAACTTAACTCCCGGAGTTTAAACAAACTCCCCCTATCAATATGCCATATTGATAGAACCTTGAATTCACACTGAATTCAAGTCATTGCAATATTCATCATGAATACTTGCAACACGTCAACATGAACTTATGCATAAACTTATGCATCACATGTCATGTCATCAACATACTTCTCCCCCTTTGTCATCAACAAAAAGGAGAAGTATCACAATCAAGTGTTTGTGTGTGATATTGGTTCAACTCATTGCATGAAAAACATAGTATCAAGTTTTATCATCATGCAATCTTGGAGCTAGAAGATTTAGCAGGTGTTATATCATGCTTAGGACATTCATGCTATCAAGTTTTAGATATTCAAGTTTTATAACATATAAGATAGCACTTTTGGTAATGTTCAAGATAGCAAGTTCTATATCATGCAAGCTAGCAAACTAGAGATGTTCAAGAAAGCAACTCTTGCTTCTTGAAAATTTTGCTCACTTTGCTAGATGCGCAAGTTAGCATTTTTGCCTCTTGAGATAGGCAAGATAGCACATTTGCTTCTTTTGAGATAGCAACTTTTTGCTTCTCTTTAGACCAACAAGCTAGCAATTTTTACGATATACAAGTTTCACAATATATAAGCTAGCAAAAATTTCGAAAGCAAATGCAAGATAAATTTCTTGTGTAAGCTCATGATTCTTGCTTCCTATTACAATGTGCAAATTGCAAGTTTTGCTTCTTGAGATATTCAAGATAGTGATGTTCAAGAAGACAATTTTGTTAGGATCAAGAGCACTAAGAGGGGGGGGGGTGAATTAGTGCAGCGGAAATTTTATAATAATTTAAAAACAAAAAGCTGCGTTCGTTCAAAAACGATTATGATGCAAAAGCAAATTCTCAGTTTGTATCTAAGTGCAGTTTGCGTCTAAGCGCAGATTGCGTCTAAGCGCAGTTTTGCGTCTAAGCGCAGTTTTGCGTCTAAATGCAGATTTACGTCTAAACGCAGATTTGCGTCTAAACGCAGTTTTACGTCTAAACGTAGTTTTACGTCTAAACGCAGATTTACGTTTAAACGTAGTTTTACGTTTGAACGCAGTTTTACGTCTGAACGTAGTTTTACGTCTAAACGCAGATTTACGTCTAAACGCAGTTTTACGTTTAAACACAGTTTTACGTCTAAACGCAGATTTGCGTCTAAACTTTGAAACTCGTTTGTATATTCGCAGAAGGCAGTATGCAGTTGAAATCAAGACGTAAACGTAAACTGAAATCTGATGATTGAGCGAAGAAAGCCGATTTACGTCCGAATACAGTTTTACGTCTAAATGTTAAAACTCGTTCGTAAAATCGTAGAGGACAGATTGCAGTTATTAATAGGATTAAAATGTAAGCGTAAACTGCAAGGAAGCTTGTTCGTAAAAGCGCGGAAAATAGTTCTGCAGAATCAAACGTAAACGTAAACTGTAATGTACGAAAATACAAGTTTACGTCTGAATGCAGATTTGGAAGAACAGCACTTAGAACTTGTTCGTGAAAGCGCAGAGAGCAGTAGTGATGAGGGAGGTTTGCAGTAATGATAGAGTGCTCGAAATTAAACGCAAACCAGAGATTTAGAGTGGTTCGGTCAGCCTTGACCTACTCCACTTTTGGCTTCCTCCACCGATGAGGTTGCCGACGTCAACTAGCTGCCTTCCTTCAATGGGCGAAGGCCAAACTTCCCTCTTACAGTTTCTCTCCTTTTGACAGGCTTAGGAGACAACCTTTACAGACCTTTCTCTCCTCACTTTACAGTTGAAAACTTGAAGAACAGAAGGAGGAGACTCAAGGATTTACAACACTTTTGAGCTCTTTAGAATCACAGAAAAGATCACAATTTCGGTATAGGTCTGTGTCTCTTCAGTGCTGAATGGGTGGGGTATTTATAGGCCCCAACCCAATTCAAAATTCGAGCTCAAAACGATCAAATCGATCTAATCCCAGAATTTCTGGGATCAGGCGGTTGCACCTCTCAACTGGAGAGGTGGCACCGCCTGGCAGAGCTCGAAGACTGAGCTCTGCCGATTGCTTCTTCTCTGCCAGAGCTCGAAGACTGAGCTCAATGGTTGCATCACCTGGCAGAGCTCGAAGACTGAGCTTGGTGGTTGCATCACCTGGTAGAGCTCGAAATCTGAGCTCGGTGGTTGCATCACTTGGCAGAGCTCCAAACTGAGCTCAAGCTGATGCACCATTCTGCCATAGCTCGAAGACTGAGCTTGGTGAATGCATCACCTGGCAAAGCTCGAGACTGAGCTCAGGCTGATGCACCACACTGCCAAAGCTCGAAGACTGAGCTTGGTGGTTGCATCGCCTGGCAGAGCTCGGAACTTGAGCTCTGGCGGTGCAACCTCTTGGCTGGAGCGGTTGCACCTCCCAGCCTTGCAACCCTGGCGGTTGCACCTCCCAGCCATGCACCCCTGGCGATTGCACCTCCTGGCTGGGGCGGTTGCACCTCCCAGCCCCTCAGCCCAGGCGGTTGCACCTCCTGGCTGGGGCGGTTGCACCTCCTGGTGCAATCAGGGTCCGAATGGTTCACTCCATTCGACCCACTTTGAATCTTTTCAGGGGCCCAATTGCCCCAAGATTAAGCTAATGGGATCACCTCCCATTTTCATGCTTAATCATCGTGCTAACTACGATTATCTCTAAGACAACTCCTGCAGCTTGCTCCGATGCGTCAATCGCTTCTTCCGGCGAGTTTCCGGCCAACTTCCGTCGATCAACCGATAACCCTCGGTGATCCTCCTGCGGACATCCGGTATACTCCTGGACTTTGCGACGATCCACTTGGCGAGTTCCGACGAGCTTCGCTTGGCAAGCTTTTGGACTTCTCGGATCTGTTCTCTCTGAACCTCCGACGACCGTCCGAACTTCCGTCGAACTCTCGAACTCCCAACGTGATCATGATCTTGACTCCGGCGCAACTCCTGCTGCTTGTCTTAATCTCATCGTAGTTAATCCTGCACACTTATCTCAACACACAGATTAGATAACAAATGACAATTGACTTCATCATCAAAATCCGAGATTCAACAATCTCCCCCTTTTTGATGATGACAATCAATTGATAAAGGAGTTATCCTTAACTCCCCCTATCTATATGCCATAGTTGAGATAAGTCAACCTTGAATTCAAGACCTTTGAATTCAAGTGACGCATTGATAAGTTAGATCAGTTAAACTTATCAATGCTCCCATCATGATGCCTATCATGATGTATCTCTTCAAGAATTATGTCAAGGCATGACATACATCAACAAGTTTGTATGATAGTGTTTGTAACCAATCATCATGCAATCATATAAAGCTACGAAGGACTTTTTTTACATGATGCTTACATTTGAGATTTTCTAGTAAGTTTGCATTTTCTTCACAATATCAAATTAAGATAAGATGCAAACTATAGTACATGTTCACATATCTCTTGGTGATGCAAGGATGGCATAATATTGTTTATAGCATCACTCAAGTATTTGCAACTATGACATAGATATGATTATGGCAGTTCAGCTATGACATAGTGTATATCAATTCATATTTTTCTCCCCCTTTGTCATCAACAAAAAGCATGATAGCATTATCAAGCAAATAAAGGAAGTCATGACACATATATCACTTTATTGTTTTTGCTTGACGGAGGAAAGTTATTTTCCAAGGAGTTTTCATAAGAGTGTACGGGAACATCCCATTTTTAGCATACAACTCGAAAAATGAACTTTTTACATGCATTTGGTTAAAAATATTTGTCACATAATTTGCAACATGTTGTTTGATCAAGCGTTCTCAAGGCATGTAATAGTAATAACATCCGAAAAATAATTTTAACTAGTTTAAGTATTTGGACACATCAACATACCTAATTCTCTTCTTATGTAATCAAATTGTTCTTCACATAGGGGTTTTGTGAAGATATCAGCCAGTTGATGTTTGGTATCAATAAACTCTATGGTCAAGTCATGATTAGTGACATGATCACGTATAAAGTGATGTCTAATATCAATGTGTTTTGTTCTTGAGTGTTGTATAGGATTTTTAGTTAAGCATATTGCACTCGTGTTATCACATTTAATGGGAATATCTTTAAGAATCACTTTGTAATCTTCTAAAGTGTTTTTCATCCATACAACTTGTGCACAGCATGCACTTGCTGCAATGTATTCAGCTTCGGTTGTTGACAGGGCAACCGAGTTTTGTTTCTTAGATGACCAGGATACAAGGGCATGTCCTAAAAATTGACATGATCCTGATGTGCTTTTTCTGTCTAGTTTACAGCCAGCGAAGTCCGCATCAGCATAGGCTGTTAATTCAAAATTTTCTGTTTTTGGGTACCATAATCCTAGATTGGTAGTTCCATTAAGATATCTGAGTATTCTTTTGACAGCTTTGAGATGAGATATCTTAGGGTCTGATTGAAATCTAGCACAAAGTCCTACACTGAACATAATGTCTGGTCTGGTGGCAGTGAGGTAAAGTAAACTTCCTATCATACCCCTATAGGTTTTTTGATCGAAGCTTTCTCCATTCTCATCAATT
>NW_027021301.1:247534-250528 GCF_036884655.1 Musa acuminata AAA Group | reverse complement strand
GACCAAAGATGGCCAAGTTTTGCCCCGTTTTTGCCCCTTTTGCCCCGTTTTTGCCTCCTTTTGGGCTGTTCTTTGCTAGATTGGGCTTTCGTATAGCATGGACGGTGCTGCTTCTCGCTTCGCTCGCTGTTCGCCGCTCGCCGCTCGCTCGCGCAGCCAAAAATGGCCAGTTTTGGCCCGTTTTTGGGCTGTTTTGGCCTGTTTTTGGTCTGTTCTGGCGTGGCGCGGTGACCGTCGTGAGCGGAGCAAAACGTCAGCCATCTCAGCACCTTGGAACCCCCCGGGTGGCACAGGGCTGGATGGGGCTTTCGTATAGCAGGGACGGTGCTGCCTCACGCTTCGCTCGCTGTTCGCCGCTCGCCGCTCGCTCGCGCAACCTAAAATGGCCAGTTTTGGCCCGTTTTTGGGCTGTTTTGGCCTGTTTTTGGTCCGTTCTTGCGTGGCACGGCGACCGTCGTGAGCGGAGCAAAACGTCAGCCATCTCAGCACCCTGGAACCCCCCGGGTGGCACAGGGCTGGATGGGGCTTTCGTATAGCAGGGACGGTGCTGCCTCTCGCTTCGCTCGCTGTTCGCCGCTCACCGCTCGCTCGCTCAGCCAAAAATGGCCAGTTTTGGCCCGTTTTTGGGCTGTTTTGGCCTGTTTTTGGTCCGTTCTTGCATGGCGCGGTGACCGTCGTGAGCGGAGCAAAACGTCAGCCATCTCAGCACCCTGGAACCCCCCGGGTGGCACAGGGCTGGATGGGGCTTTCGTATAGCAGGGACGGTGCTGCCTCACGCTTCGCTCGCTGTTCGCCGCTCGCCGCTCGCTCGCGCAGCCAAAAATGACCAGTTTTGGCCCGTTTTTGGGCTGTTTTGGCCTGTTTATGGTCCGTTCTTGCGTGGTGCGGTGACCGTCGTGAGCGGAGCAAAACGTCAGCCATCTCAGCACCCTGGAACCCCCCGGGTGGCACAGGGCTGGATGGGGCTTTCGTATATAGCAGGGACGGTGCTGCCTCTCGCTTCGCTCGCTGTCCGCCGCTCGCCGCTCGCTCGCGCAGCCAAAAATGGCCAGTTTTGGCCCGTTTTTGGGCCGTTTTGGCCAGTTTTTGGCCTGTTCTTGCATTGCGCGGTGACCGTCGAGAGCGGAGCAAAACGTCAGCCATCTCAGCACCCTGGAACCCCCCGGGTGGCACAGGGCTGGATGGGGCTTTCGTATAGCAGGGACGGTGCTGCCTCTCGCTTCGCTCGCTGTCCGCCGCTCGCCGCTCGCTCGTGCAGCCAAAAATGGCCAGTTTTGGCCCGTTTTTGGGCCGTTTTGGCCAGTTTTTGGCCTGTTCTTGCATTGCGCGGTGACCGTCGAGAGCGGAGCAAAACGTCAGCCATCTCAGCACCCTGGAACCCCCCGGGTGGCACAGGGCTGGATGGGGCTTTCGTATAGCAGGGACGGTGCTGCCTCTCGCTTCGCTCGCTGTCCGCCGCTCGCCGCTCGCTCGTGCAGCCAAAAATGGCCAGTTTTGGCCCGTTTTTGGGCCGTTTTGGCCAGTTTTTGGCCTGTTCTTGCATTGCGCGGTGACCGTCGAGAGCGGAGCAAAACGTCAGCCATCTCAGCACCCTGGAACCCCCCGGGTGGCACAGGGCTGGATGGGGCTTTCGTATAGCAGGGACGGTGCTGCCTCTCGCTTCGCTCGCTGTCCGCCGCTCGCCGCTCGCTCGTGCAGCCAAAAATGGCCAGTTTTGGCCCGTTTTTGGGCCGTTTTGGCCAGTTTTTGGCCTGTTCTTGCATTGCGCGGTGACCGTCGAGAGCGGAGCAAAACGTCAGCCATCTCAGCACCCTGGAACCCCCCGGGTGGCACAGGGCTGGATGGGGCTTTCGTATAGCAGGGACGGTGCTGCCTCTCGCTTCGCTCGCTGTCCGCCGCTCGCCGCTCGCTCGTGCAGCCAAAAATGGCCAGTTTTGGCCCGTTTTTGGGCCGTTTTGGCCAGTTTTTGGCCTGTTCTTGCATTGCGCGGTGACCGTCGAGAGCGGAGCAAAACGTCAGCCATCTCAGCACCCTGGAACCCCCCGGGTGGCACAGGGCTGGATGGGGCTTTCGTATAGCAGGGACGGTGCTGCCTCTCGCTTCGCTCGCTGTCCGCCGCTCGCCGCTCGCTCGCGCAGCCAAAAATGGCCAGTTTTGGCCCGTTTTTGGGCCGTTTTGGCCAGTTTTTGGCCTGTTCTTGCATTGCGCGGTGACCGTCGAGAGCGGAGCAAAACGTCAGCCATCTCAGCACCCTGGAACCCCCCGGGTGGCACAGGGCTGGATGGGGCTTTCGTATAGCAGGGACGGTGCTGCCTCTCGCTTCGCTCGCTGTCCGCCGCTCGCCGCTCGCGCAGCCAAAAATGGCCAGTTTTGGCCCGTTTTTGGGCCGTTTTGGCCAGTTTTTGGCCTGTTCTTGCATTGCGCGGTGACCGTCGAGAGCGGAGCAAAACGTCAGCCATCTCAGCACCCTGGAACCCCCCGGGTGGCACAGGGCTGGATGGGGCTTTCGTATAGCAGGGACGGTGCTGCCTCTCGCTTCGCTCGCTGTTCGCCGCTCGCCGCTCGCTCGCGCAGCCAAAAATGGCCAGTTTTGGCCCGTTTTTGGGCTGTTTTGGCCAGTTTTTGGCCTGTTCTTGCGTGGTGCGGTGACCGTCGTGAGCGGAGCAAAACGTCAGCCATCTCAGCACCCTGGAACCCCCCGGGTGGCACAGGGCTGGATGGGGCTTTCGTATAGCAGGGACGGTGCTGCCTCTCGCTTCGCTCGCTGTTCGCCGCTCGCCGCTCGCTCGCGCAGCCAAAAATGGCCAGTTTTGGCCCGTTTTTGGGCTGTTTTGGCCTGTTTTTGGGCTGTTCTTGTGTGGCGCGGTGACCGTCGTGAGCGGAGCAAAATGTCAGCCATCTCAGCACCCTGGAACCCCCCGGGTGGCACAGGGCTGGATGGGGCTTTCGTATAGCAGGGACGGTGCTGCCTCGCGCTTCGCTCGCTGTTCGCCG
>NW_027021301.1:225034-227534 GCF_036884655.1 Musa acuminata AAA Group | reverse complement strand
AAATGGCCAGTTTTGGCCCGTTTTTGGGCTGTTTTGGCCTGTTTTTGGTCCGTTCTTGCGTGGCACGGCGACCGTCGTGAGCGGAGCAAAACGTCAGCCATCTCAGCACCCTGGAACCCCCCGGGTGGCACAGGGCTGGATGGGGCTTTCGTATAGCAGGGACGGTGCTGCCTCTCGCTTCGCTCGCTGTTCGCCGCTCACCGCTCGCTCGCTCAGCCAAAAATGGCCAGTTTTGGCCCGTTTTTGGGCTGTTTTGGCCTGTTTTTGGTCCGTTCTTGCATGGCGCGGTGACCGTCGTGAGCGGAGCAAAACGTCAGCCATCTCAGCACCCTGGAACCCCCCGGGTGGCACAGGGCTGGATGGGGCTTTCGTATAGCAGGGACGGTGCTGCCTCACGCTTCGCTCGCTGTTCGCCGCTCGCCGCTCGCTCGCGCAGCCAAAAATGACCAGTTTTGGCCCGTTTTTGGGCTGTTTTGGCCTGTTTATGGTCCGTTCTTGCGTGGTGCGGTGACCGTCGTGAGCGGAGCAAAACGTCAGCCATCTCAGCACCCTGGAACCCCCCGGGTGGCACAGGGCTGGATGGGGCTTTCGTATATAGCAGGGACGGTGCTGCCTCTCGCTTCGCTCGCTGTCCGCCGCTCGCCGCTCGCTCGCGCAGCCAAAAATGGCCAGTTTTGGCCCGTTTTTGGGCCGTTTTGGCCAGTTTTTGGCCTGTTCTTGCATTGCGCGGTGACCGTCGAGAGCGGAGCAAAACGTCAGCCATCTCAGCACCCTGGAACCCCCCGGGTGGCACAGGGCTGGATGGGGCTTTCGTATAGCAGGGACGGTGCTGCCTCTCGCTTCGCTCGCTGTCCGCCGCTCGCCGCTCGCTCGTGCAGCCAAAAATGGCCAGTTTTGGCCCGTTTTTGGGCCGTTTTGGCCAGTTTTTGGCCTGTTCTTGCATTGCGCGGTGACCGTCGAGAGCGGAGCAAAACGTCAGCCATCTCAGCACCCTGGAACCCCCCGGGTGGCACAGGGCTGGATGGGGCTTTCGTATAGCAGGGACGGTGCTGCCTCTCGCTTCGCTCGCTGTCCGCCGCTCGCCGCTCGCTCGTGCAGCCAAAAATGGCCAGTTTTGGCCCGTTTTTGGGCCGTTTTGGCCAGTTTTTGGCCTGTTCTTGCATTGCGCGGTGACCGTCGAGAGCGGAGCAAAACGTCAGCCATCTCAGCACCCTGGAACCCCCCGGGTGGCACAGGGCTGGATGGGGCTTTCGTATAGCAGGGACGGTGCTGCCTCTCGCTTCGCTCGCTGTCCGCCGCTCGCCGCTCGCTCGTGCAGCCAAAAATGGCCAGTTTTGGCCCGTTTTTGGGCCGTTTTGGCCAGTTTTTGGCCTGTTCTTGCATTGCGCGGTGACCGTCGAGAGCGGAGCAAAACGTCAGCCATCTCAGCACCCTGGAACCCCCCGGGTGGCACAGGGCTGGATGGGGCTTTCGTATAGCAGGGACGGTGCTGCCTCTCGCTTCGCTCGCTGTCCGCCGCTCGCCGCTCGCTCGTGCAGCCAAAAATGGCCAGTTTTGGCCCGTTTTTGGGCCGTTTTGGCCAGTTTTTGGCCTGTTCTTGCATTGCGCGGTGACCGTCGAGAGCGGAGCAAACCGTCAGCCATCTCAGCACCCTGGAACCCCCCGGGTGGCACAGGGCTGGATGGGGCTTTCGTATAGCAGGGACGGTGCTGCCTCTCGCTTCGCTCGCTGTCCGCCGCTCGCCGCTCGCTCGCGCAGCCAAAAATGGCCAGTTTTGGCCCGTTTTTGGGCCGTTTTGGCCAGTTTTTGGCCTGTTCTTGCATTGCGCGGTGACCGTCGAGAGCGGAGCAAAACGTCAGCCATCTCAGCACCCTGGAACCCCCCGGGTGGCACAGGGCTGGATGGGGCTTTCGTATAGCAGGGACGGTGCTGCCTCTCGCTTCGCTCGCTGTCCGCCGCTCGCCGCTCGCGCAGCCAAAAATGGCCAGTTTTGGCCCGTTTTTGGGCCGTTTTGGCCAGTTTTTGGCCTGTTCTTGCATTGCGCGGTGACCGTCGAGAGCGGAGCAAAACGTCAGCCATCTCAGCACCCTGGAACCCCCCGGGTGGCACAGGGCTGGATGGGGCTTTCGTATAGCAGGGACGGTGCTGCCTCTCGCTTCGCTCGCTGTTCGCCGCTCGCCGCTCGCTCGCGCAGCCAAAAATGGCCAGTTTTGGCCCGTTTTTGGGCTGTTTTGGCCAGTTTTTGGCCTGTTCTTGCGTGGTGCGGTGACCGTCGTGAGCGGAGCAAAACGTCAGCCATCTCAGCACCCTGGAACCCCCCGGGTGGCACAGGGCTGGATGGGGCTTTCGTATAGCAGGGACGGTGCTGCCTCTCGCTTCGCTCGCTGTTCGCCGCTCGCCGCTCGCTCGCGCAGCCAAAAATGGCCAGTTTTGGCCCGTTTTTGGGCTGTTTTGGCCTGTTTTTGGGCTGTTCTTGTGTGGCGCGGTGACCGTCGTGAGC
>NW_027021301.1:197534-205034 GCF_036884655.1 Musa acuminata AAA Group | reverse complement strand
AGCACCTTGGAACCCCCCGGGTGGCACAGGGCTGGATGGGGCTTTCGTATAGCAGGGACGGTGCTGCCTCACGCTTCGCTCGCTGTTCGCCGCTCGCCGCTCGCTCGCGCAACCTAAAATGGCCAGTTTTGGCCCGTTTTTGGGCTGTTTTGGCCTGTTTTTGGTCCGTTCTTGCGTGGCACGGCGACCGTCGTGAGCGGAGCAAAACGTCAGCCATCTCAGCACCCTGGAACCCCCCGGGTGGCACAGGGCTGGATGGGGCTTTCGTATAGCAGGGACGGTGCTGCCTCTCGCTTCGCTCGCTGTTCGCCGCTCACCGCTCGCTCGCTCAGCCAAAAATGGCCAGTTTTGGCCCGTTTTTGGGCTGTTTTGGCCTGTTTTTGGTCCGTTCTTGCATGGCGCGGTGACCGTCGTGAGCGGAGCAAAACGTCAGCCATCTCAGCACCCTGGAACCCCCCGGGTGGCACAGGGCTGGATGGGGCTTTCGTATAGCAGGGACGGTGCTGCCTCACGCTTCGCTCGCTGTTCGCCGCTCGCCGCTCGCTCGCGCAGCCAAAAATGACCAGTTTTGGCCCGTTTTTGGGCTGTTTTGGCCTGTTTATGGTCCGTTCTTGCGTGGTGCGGTGACCGTCGTGAGCGGAGCAAAACGTCAGCCATCTCAGCACCCTGGAACCCCCCGGGTGGCACAGGGCTGGATGGGGCTTTCGTATATAGCAGGGACGGTGCTGCCTCTCGCTTCGCTCGCTGTCCGCCGCTCGCCGCTCGCTCGCGCAGCCAAAAATGGCCAGTTTTGGCCCGTTTTTGGGCCGTTTTGGCCAGTTTTTGGCCTGTTCTTGCATTGCGCGGTGACCGTCGAGAGCGGAGCAAAACGTCAGCCATCTCAGCACCCTGGAACCCCCCGGGTGGCACAGGGCTGGATGGGGCTTTCGTATAGCAGGGACGGTGCTGCCTCTCGCTTCGCTCGCTGTCCGCCGCTCGCCGCTCGCTCGTGCAGCCAAAAATGGCCAGTTTTGGCCCGTTTTTGGGCCGTTTTGGCCAGTTTTTGGCCTGTTCTTGCATTGCGCGGTGACCGTCGAGAGCGGAGCAAAACGTCAGCCATCTCAGCACCCTGGAACCCCCCGGGTGGCACAGGGCTGGATGGGGCTTTCGTATAGCAGGGACGGTGCTGCCTCTCGCTTCGCTCGCTGTCCGCCGCTCGCCGCTCGCTCGTGCAGCCAAAAATGGCCAGTTTTGGCCCGTTTTTGGGCCGTTTTGGCCAGTTTTTGGCCTGTTCTTGCATTGCGCGGTGACCGTCGAGAGCGGAGCAAAACGTCAGCCATCTCAGCACCCTGGAACCCCCCGGGTGGCACAGGGCTGGATGGGGCTTTCGTATAGCAGGGACGGTGCTGCCTCTCGCTTCGCTCGCTGTCCGCCGCTCGCCGCTCGCTCGTGCAGCCAAAAATGGCCAGTTTTGGCCCGTTTTTGGGCCGTTTTGGCCAGTTTTTGGCCTGTTCTTGCATTGCGCGGTGACCGTCGAGAGCGGAGCAAAACGTCAGCCATCTCAGCACCCTGGAACCCCCCGGGTGGCACAGGGCTGGATGGGGCTTTCGTATAGCAGGGACGGTGCTGCCTCTCGCTTCGCTCGCTGTCCGCCGCTCGCCGCTCGCTCGTGCAGCCAAAAATGGCCAGTTTTGGCCCGTTTTTGGGCCGTTTTGGCCAGTTTTTGGCCTGTTCTTGCATTGCGCGGTGACCGTCGAGAGCGGAGCAAAACGTCAGCCATCTCAGCACCCTGGAACCCCCCGGGTTGTCACGACCTTAGCTGGTTTTGCCTAAGGCGTGCGGCACCCTTGCGTGTCCGTCCGCAAAGGTCAGCCTCCCCGAAGCCTCCCATTGTCCCTTAGGACCACCAAAAGAGAGAACGGGTTAGAGAGAACGCCTCAAACGGGATCCACAAGCAAACATGTCCGAAAAACACTTCATAGACAATGCAAATTACAAACAGACTTTACAAGCTCTGAACAGTGGCACAACAAAGGGTAAAATGGTCCATTACAGACCGAAAAGCTCTCGCACGTGTCTACATGACACAACCTTTATTTACAAGCCTAAAGAGGCCACCAACCCAACTAAAATGGGACTATTAAGCCTTCGGCCGCCCCTTTACATTCTGTACAAGGCATGAACATGCCAAACGACACGGACATACATAAGCATTACATCAAACACCTTGTTTAGAAGTTTGTCCGTGACATTCTCCCCCACTTATCCCTTCGACGTCCTCGTCGAAGCCTTTGTGAACACTGCAACTCTTCGCCTTTGCTGAGTCTTCAATCTTCTGCTCCAGCTGCAATGCGCCTCCTGGCTCCCAGCTGCTCTCCGCTGCTGTTTTTGAGTAGTCGAACTTTGATCCGCCATGCTGCTTCAACTCGCCAATGACTCTGACTTTGGTGTGGGGTTGGCTGAGTTGTGTTGATCCTCGTTGATTCCTGCGGATCCACCAAATGAAGGAAAAGACCATTCTTACTGCGCCAGTTTCTCAAAATTTCCACATGCTGCTTGAACTGGGTGGATGCTTGTTGGAGCTTTAACGAGCATCGCCTCGCAAACTTCTGAAGTTTTGGGTCCTTCCTCCACAAAATCTGCTCATTGACTCTTCTTTCAGTTAGTTGTCACATCCAAGTAGGTTCGCATCACTTCCGCTTTCGATTGGCATTTCGTTGGGAAATGAAGCGGACAATCTACTCTCAGTAGCACTGATCACCATTGGTGAGGATTTGACAACTATTGTCTTCCGTTATCTTCGAAGGGTCTTTGAACTTGTGCAGAGCTCCTCTGCTGGATAGATAAGAGAATTGGGGTACTCAGTTTCGCCCATTCTCAAGAGTTGAGAAGGCAAAAGTTACTTGACTTCGCCCGCCTCCTCGAGGTTGTACTTCATGCATCGAGCTGGTTACTGGTCTTCGCCCGCTCTTTGCTCACACTTCTGAAGCACTTGAAGTGTTTGCACTCCTTGCATTGAGTTAGTTACTGTGATTCACCTTCTCAATGCCATCGAACTTCTGGAATGCGGGAAGTTTTCACCCCAACTTGGAGTAATTCTCTGATAGATGAGGTCGCCTCTGGGATTGTACCGTCTTCTCCATCAACCCTGCCGCCTACTCCACTGAGTAGCAAAGGTACAGCACCGCGTACTGCCAGCTTCGTTCCTTGGTCGTGCACTCTTGCATGACCCGAAGTCCTTCACTTACGGCTGTCTTGATGAGAAGCACACTGACACCGGTCTTACGAAGTTCCTCGGCCTCTGCCCTTCAGCCTTGTCCCGGTACTTGGAGATTGCCTCTGCATGCTCCACCTCCTCGGCCCCTTTCACGACCAAACGCTCTCCCTCCGTGAGAGCAAGGGATCAATGACTTGCACGGAAGTCCCGCCTCTGCGGTACCATGGCGCTGCAATGCCCATGGCCCTACTATCCGTCGCCTAGCATCTGCATCCCTTTTCTTCACGATCAGTAGACATGTCTCCGTGGCCCTCCTCTGAGTCCACCTCCATTCTAACTGATGCTTGATTTTGGGTAGCTAAGTCCCTCTGGACTCGTCGTCGCTTCCTCGCCCCTTTCGACCCCCTGCTTCAACACCTCTGTGTTCTCCAAGCAGCTCCTTCTGGTCGATGGAAAGACAGACTGCACTCCCATGCATGGCCTCTGCCATCGCATTGTAGGGTTTGCACCGATTCTGTTCTCCATAGCTTCCTTGGTAGCAACGTTCGCTTACTCGGCCTTGTCCTCTGACTTGCCGGGCTCCCTTAAGCGAATATGAGCTCTGGAGCAGTCCAACTCTCCAACTGCTTCGATCATACCTCTGCATGATCAAGTCCCTCCCATGGAACTCACTGGTACTTGCATTCAAACTTTTCCCTTGGTGGAACCCAGCCCCCATATGCTGATGACCAAGGTTTTCATCCGATGCAAAATTCGGTGCACGCCCGGAAGACCCGCCTCTGCGGTACCATGGCCTTCACTCCTTGAATCCATAGCCCTTCTTGCCGTCGTGTTGTTCACCGAAGCGGAGCTCCCAGTAGCTCCCGATCATACCTCCATATGATCACATCCCTCACGGGACGAGTTGTGTGTATCGCATTGCCACGAACTGTTCCACCACGATCCGCTGCACCATGTCGCCTCCTGGTGACATCTCCATTGCATTCTGATCCTTGGGGAATAAACTCGAATTGTGAACCCTCCATGTGTGGCCTCTGCCAATACATCGCCGGGTCTCTTCCACCTTCGATTTTGTTCGCTCCTTTGGCAATCGATCTTCATCCACCCACTCTTGGGTCACACCTAGATGAAGCACCGCTCTAGGACAGTCCATCGCCTAGTAGCTCCCAAAGTCCACCGACTTCGCTGTAATTTGTGCACCATTGCCTGGATCCTGGGCCTCTGCCCCTACCAGCACAATCTCTGCTGCGCACCGCTTCCTTCCTAGCAACTCGAATGGCAACACTGTGGCATATTCTTCAAGAGTACCCGCTTCTGCGTCCTCTTGCCCCGTGCTAAGGCCTTCTGAACTCAACTTCGCCTCCGCAAATTGAGTCGCCTTAGTTCCTTCATCAAATGCTCCTCCGAGATAAGGTGCATGTGCCCCGAAGCTCCCTTCGTCTTTGGCACCATGCAAGATGAGTCCACTCCGTCAGAATGAAGGACCCATGGAACAACATGATCCTGCTCTTGCCTCTGCAAGAGCTCATGTCCTTGACCTCTGTCTAAGAAAAGCACTGTGCCTCTGCTCCATGTTCCAACTTCTCTGCTGGCTCCCTTCATGCGGCTTGGGTACTTCGCCAAGTTACACCCAAGTTGCTCCGCTCCTCGTTTCTGCATTGAGTCGATGGTGGCCCTCGCGCCCACCGTTCCACGGGTCAGCCCTCCCTTGAGTCCGATCTCCACATCGACTCCAAGTGTGCCTTCATTTGTGTTGCTCCCCCACTTGATCTCGCAATGCATCCACCAATGCATTCTCTCAAGCGAGATCATGCGACGACTCCTCGCCGCTTGCTCAGTCCATCGAGCTTCGTGGAGTTGTTGTTTATTGAGGTACTCCTCCTCAACATGTGAAGTCCGTCTCACATGATTCTCCCTCTGGAGAGCCGGGACTTATCCCTCCTGGATAACTATCCCATTGGAGCAATATATCTCTTCGTTTCGGAGACCACCATCCCCTTGGACTACTCCGATCTGCTGAACAAATTGTGCATTGTTCTGCCTCCTGCAAACGCACTTGCTAGATTGCGACTCCCCGTCAATACAGCCCCCACTGCACCCCTCAAGGTCTAGCAACATGCTGAACTCATTGCACACTTCAGCCGCCTACGGACGTATCCTTCACATGCCGAAGAGAAAGTTTCCATGCTCCATGGTGCCGAGTCTCGGCCGCCTTGGGATGGCCACGAACATTCCATCGTCCGCATACAAGCCCATGCATGAGTACCAAATTCTTCGAGTTAGCAATTCCCCTCACCTCTGTGAGCTTTGCATAACTCTTTTGGTCGTTGAGCAACTCCTTCCACCTTGCATGGTCTCATTCTTGCCAAGCGCCTCGCTTGCCTAGAGCACCATCAAGTATAGTTGTCAACGTTGAGCCGTAGCTCAAACTCAGCCATCCCAACCTTTGTGCGCTCCAAATTCTTCCAAGCTTGCCTGTTCTCGTGGTGCCTCTTGCGCGAAGGGTTGGCCATTCCTCTGAATGCCAATGCCAGATGCCCGCTCCTCTGAGCGACTCTTTTCCCTACATCTCCATGCCCGTTTTCCCTCAAACGGTCGCGCGTGTGCTGACTGCCCTCAACGCAGCCCTGCTAGGTCCCCCACGTTTGCATGTCAAGTGTTTCTATGAGTGCTTGTCCCGCTCTGATACCAAATGTCACGACCTTAGCTGGTTTTGCCTAAGGCGTGCGGCACCCTTGCGTGTCCGTCCGCAAAGGTCAGCCTCCCCGAAGCCTCCCATTGTCCCTTAGGACCACCAAAAGAGAGAACGGGTTAGAGAGAACGCCTCAAACGGGATCCACAAGCAAACATGTCCGAAAAACACTTCATAGACAATGCAAATTACAAACAGACTTTACAAGCTCTGAACAGTGGCACAACAAAGGGTAAAATGGTCCATTACAGACCGAAAAGCTCTCGCACGTGTCTACATGACACAACCTTTATTTACAAGCCTAAAGAGGCCACCAACCCAACTAAAATGGGACTATTAAGCCTTCGGCCGCCCCTTTACATTCTGTACAAGGCATGAACATGCCAAACGACACGGACATACATAAGCATTACATCAAACACCTTGTTTAGAAGTTTGTCCGTGACAGGGTGGCACAGGGCTGGATGGGGCTTTCGTATAGCAGGGACGGTGCTGCCTCTCGCTTCGCTCGCTGTCCGCCGCTCGCCGCTCGCTCGCGCAGCCAAAAATGGCCAGTTTTGGCCCGTTTTTGGGCCGTTTTGGCCAGTTTTTGGCCTGTTCTTGCATTGCGCGGTGACCGTCGAGAGCGGAGCAAAACGTCAGCCATCTCAGCACCCTGGAACCCCCCGGGTGGCACAGGGCTGGATGGGGCTTTCGTATAGCAGGGACGGTGCTGCCTCTCGCTTCGCTCGCTGTCCGCCGCTCGCCGCTCGCGCAGCCAAAAATGGCCAGTTTTGGCCCGTTTTTGGGCCGTTTTGGCCAGTTTTTGGCCTGTTCTTGCATTGCGCGGTGACCGTCGAGAGCGGAGCAAAACGTCAGCCATCTCAGCACCCTGGAACCCCCCGGGTGGCACAGGGCTGGATGGGGCTTTCGTATAGCAGGGACGGTGCTGCCTCTCGCTTCGCTCGCTGTTCGCCGCTCGCCGCTCGCTCGCGCAGCCAAAAATGGCCAGTTTTGGCCCGTTTTTGGGCTGTTTTGGCCAGTTTTTGGCCTGTTCTTGCGTGGTGCGGTGACCGTCGTGAGCGGAGCAAAACGTCAGCCATCTCAGCACCCTGGAACCCCCCGGGTGGCACAGGGCTGGATGGGGCTTTCGTATAGCAGGGACGGTGCTGCCTCTCGCTTCGCTCGCTGTTCGCCGCTCGCCGCTCGCTCGCGCAGCCAAAAATGGCCAGTTTTGGCCCGTTTTTGGGCTGTTTTGGCCTGTTTTTGGGCTGTTCTTGTGTGGCGCGGTGACCGTCGTGAGCGGAGCAAAATGTCAGCCATCTCAGCACCCTGGAACCCCCCGGGTGGCACAGGGCTGGATGGGGCTTTCGTATAGCAGGGACGGTGCTGCCTCGCGCTTCGCTCGCTGTTCGCCGCTCTCCGCTCGCTCGCGCAGCAAAAAATGGCCAGTTTTGGCCCGTTTTTGGGCTGTTTTGGCCAGTTTTTGGCCTGTTCTTGCGTGCCGCGGCGACCGTCGTGAGCGGAGCAAAACGTCAGCCATCTCAGCACCCTGGAACCCCCCGGGTGGCACAGGGCTGGATGGGGCTTTCGTATAGCAGGGACGGTGCTGCCTCTCGCTTCGCTCGCTGTC
>NW_027021301.1:153114-176534 GCF_036884655.1 Musa acuminata AAA Group | reverse complement strand
CTTTTGGGGGTCGGCCTTGTGAGAAGAGTCCAGAAAAACAAGGGAGGAAGTCAAAGAAGTCATCGAAACTAGAGGGCAAATCCACTTTATGACCCACACAACTATACTTGAAACACACCAAAGGTAAATTCTCATATGAAACAGTTTGGAAAATTCCTTTCTTTAGGTGACCCAGTCATACTGCTTATGGGGTTTTGAAAGATCGATTTCTATACTAACCTTACATATCGACCCCTTTCAAACGAGAAAGAACATTCATCATTCTTTAGGGGACGACCTAGGAGAGAACCAAGATTAATAACACATTCTGTTCCAGTACTCCAAAGGAAGATTGACGAACTACACCTAGATAGGGACAGATGAGATCCTCTCTGTGAGAGGCTGGAAATTAGCTTTCTTGGGCATCAGATACAAAACCTCCCCTCGAATGGTCCATGGTCCCTCGGTGAGGATGCGAACAACCTCCGCTTTAGAAAAAAATTGAAAGCAAATAAAAACCTTAAGCCAAATTGATCACTTGGGACACCAAAGAACATTTCCATTAGTGAGAAACCACATATTTCAGGAAATCCAAAGTCGAAGTCGGAGGAAATGATTGATCAAACTAGATATTCAAGGTTTTTGCCATTCATGAGGAGTTTTTTCGTCAAATTCGATGAAATCCTTAGAAGCATCATAGATCCGGTTAAACAAAGAAGAAGATAGTAGTGAACTTGCATCTGGCCCATATGAAGGACCAATTAACATCAATGCCTAAGAGATGCTCTTTCCAGTGAAAGGGCCATCCAATTGGCTCTTCTTGGAAGGCGGAGGGGCATTGGAAGGATCCCGATGGAGTGGCCCATTTTTCTTGGTACTTGCCAAAGGAGAAAACCTTAGGGGTCTGGCTTGGCATCACTCTAGGAACCCTAACTGAAGGGATCGACACCACAGAAGAAGATGATGACACCCTAGGGAGGGGAACAACAATGGATGCAAGGAGAGAGCCAAGTAGGGGATGTGAAGCCAGTAGTTGGGGGCGGGGGGGGGTGGGGAAGGGTGTGGTTGGGTCGCATCAAAGGTGGAATTAAGGAGGGAGAAGGCAATGGGGTTGTCCTTATCGCCTTAGAAACCCAGAGCTTCTCTCTCTAAGGAAAGAAGAGAGTTCCCTACTCTCTCACAAATTTATTTAATGCATTACAATCGACCATATCTTGTTCAGAACTTCACGGTTAGCCCCCAATTCCCTTCTCGCACTTTTCTAGTTCGAAAACCCTAAAGAAGATGCAGTGCAAGATTCTTTTCCGCCATCAATCTGGTCCTCATGATTAATCTAGGACTATGTGTTTTTGCTGCTTATCGATCCGATTGATGTGATTCTCCCGATAAGCTCTAACTCTGATGGCTGCCCTCCCTCCGCAAGCGGACAACTTCTAGATCACCCTTGTTCTTTCCCTCAGTGAGCTTTTTTTTTCCTCATAAATTTGATACTTTTGGTCATATTTTTATATGAAAAAGGTTTACTTGGTGGAATTGGTGGCACCTGCTATTTCTATTCTTCTGTTTCTCTTTGGAACAAATTGATTTATTTGTAGGACATGCTTAGATCATCACAAGAGGATGAAGGTAAAAAGTTTGCTATGAGGTTTGTTACCAATACTAGATATTTGCAAAGTTTTTAGCATTGTGGTGAGGCACTGCGGTTATATCTCTGAGACTTATGTGATGGTATATTTAATTTTGAAGTGTTCAATATTGGTTGGCATGTAGGACGAGCAACAACAAATTACTTTCATAGTGGAGGAATAGAAAGAGAAAAGTGAAAGATAATAACTAAAAATAATAAGCAAATGTATAACTATCCAATTGGCTCAAAGATAACACTCCTAGGATAGAAGTCTTGCACCTCCGCATGCCTCACAAGGTGGGAAAGGAAAAAAACTTGATTCATGGATCCTTTTTTTATTCATACATTACAATGTTATAGCCCATTTTTATATGCTCAAGTATAAGAATAAAAAGAAAATTACAGAAATTTAAAAAATTACAATCGCATCAAATCAAATATATGATATCTTGTTCTTCGTTTCTGATTTGATTTGAGAAATAGTCTTCCTCTCTTCATGATATTTTTGATTGATAATCTTTCATCTTTATAGAGATGAATCTTTAAGATATTCAATCAAGATTTGTAATTTTCAATAATATGATTTCTTTTTTGTTGTATTTTTTCTTTCTTTTTCTCCTCGTTGAGTAGATATTTTCATGTTATTACATATGTAAAATATCTCTAAACAAATTAAATTTATTTTATTAATAAATTAATTTAATTGCTCATGCATCATATTGTTTTACTGTTTCTTTTTCATTTCTGCTATTGAGCGAGCATGCACATGTGGAGATTTTGGAATCGAATGAATTGTTCCTTTAAAGTCAGAGACGATTGAATTTGATTGGCCTAGATGCATGCATAGCAATTCATGTGCAGAGTATAGTTTCATCAAAACTAAAATTTTAATTTCATTCTTCCTCAAATTAGTGACTATATTATGGATATATTAGATGACATTTTGGTCTCTTTGGTGTTTATGTAGCATTTACATGATGCCTTTTGTGGAAGTTGTATGATATACTGCCATGGTTGTTTTGACCAAATACAAAGTTTAATATGCTAATGAGTTAGTTTTAGTTCCAGAGCATGCTTCTGATGATTCTTGGTGTGATGATGGGCTTCTGAATGAAATCTCAGATGCTGACTTAAACAGAGAACAGAAGAGGCGTTATGATCAATTTTATACAGTATCCTTGCAATCTATAAATGATATGCATATCCTTTGTCCAAAACTCTTCATAGTAAAACTTTTAGGGCTTTAAACTTGAGGATGTATCATATGGAACCCTTGACAAAAGTTTATATGGGTTATCGAGATGGTATATCTGCAGGAAAGGAAGCTTCTGCCCAAGAGGGCTTCAACATTGGGTTTAAGCAATCTGCAAGCAGTGGTTACAAATGGGGAATTGTTAGAGGCATCACAAGGTGAAAAGTGATAGTATTTACTGATCTCTTTCTGCAGAAGAATTTTGGTATCTTATTTTTCCTACATTATTTCGTAGTGCATTTGTAAACCTCCCAGATCAATTCAAAGAAAAGTTAGTTAAGAAGCTTGAAGACAGATGCACGTTTCAAAGTCTTTACAAGCCCGTTCAAGAGATTTCCACGGACGATGCTCTGAGAATGTATCACTTTCAACTACAACAAGAAAATAAACAATCTCATCAAAGATCAAAAGCGACAGTATCATCGGCAATCGAAGATTTTGACTGCAATAAGTTAGACTTCTTTTTCAAGGAGCTTATGTTACTTGTAAGTGAGTCTTCTGAAATCAAAGCAAGTGTTGATGTTGTAAAAGGAGAGGAAGAAGAATGACCTTGATGTTGAAGTACTTGGAGGGATCGTTCAAATTCACTTACGTCTGAATTTTCTGGACAGATTGTAATTTTTTGATGGCCTCAGATTGCAATGAAAAGAACTGAACCATTGCTCCATTGCAGCATAATATATTTTGAGATTTTGCTTCAGAAAAATAGGTTCCAAATTTCAGAGTATTGACTATTCTTCCACTGGAACTGTGCCGTCATTTTTGGGAACGTTGAAAGCACTCATGGTTTGATAATAATCTCCTTCCGAAATGCAATACTTTTTCATTGTGTTTGATGTTGAGCATGGCCTTTCTTTTTCCTCCTAGTTTTGCACACTGTAAATATAAGCATAAGATGCTTCTCCAACAATAACGATAGAATCTGATGAGAGGTTAATCAAGTAGCACTATATTGAAATGAATGAGATACTATTTTCAAACTAATACAAACAACTCTTACACTTTTTTCTTTCCTTTTTTCTGAATAAATTTCTACTTTCAGAATGCATTTACTTCAGCTTTAAATTAACATCGTATTTCATTAATTAGATTTTTTTTTACACTAAGTTAAAGTCATATGGTTGAGTTTTTCTGATCTTTCTTATGTATTTAGCAAGTCAATTCAATAGCCATAAATTTTTGATTTGCCAAATAAATCAGCAATTACCAACTTAACTCTCTTTGACCTTTAATTAATTGTAATCTTAGATGTCTAAGCATATTACAACTATGTCATGCTCCACAATATAGTATTTGTATAAATTATAAATTATAAAATATAAGTCTCATTAAATGTATTCATGTGTATAATTCTAGATTAATTATATATTATTTTTATAATTAATTATTATTTTTGAATGTGTCGGAGAATATTAAATCATATTGTCTTAGCATCTAGTAAAATCGGAGTCAGAATATCCAATGATCTTCAAATGGTCTGATCTCCCATATGATCTTTTGTTCTCTTTAAATATCTCATGACTCTTTTAGCTACATTCCAATGATTCATTCCATGATTGCTTAAGTATCTATCTAACATTCCAACAATGTACATTATATCTTGACGCGTACAAACCTGTGCATACATTAGACTCCCTAAAGCTAATGCATAGGAAATCTTCTGCATTTCTTAAGTTTCCAGATTTTTTTTAAGGCACTAATTGAGACTGAACTTGTCTCCCTTTGTGATAGGGGTGTCTCCTGGTTTACAATCCTATATGCTAAACCTTTTGAGTACTTTATCGATATAGTTCCTTTGTAATAATCCTAGAATACCTCGCGATCTATCTCGGTGTATCTTGATTCCTAATACAAAAGGGGTATCACCAAGATCTTTCATCTCAAAATTTCTAGATAAAAATCTCTTGGTTTCGTGCAATATGTCTATATCATTAGTGGCAAGCAGAATGTCATCCATATAAAATATAAGTAAAATAAATTTGCTCCCACTGAATTTATGATACATGCAATCATCAACAACATTCATCTTAAAACCAAATGAGATAATTACTTGATGAAATTTGTGATACTACTAAAAGGATGTTTGTTTTGTTAGGATCGAAATCGGCACTAAGAGGGGGGGAGTGTGAATTAGTGCTTACGATAAAAATTACATCGATTCGAAAATTTCGTTCGATAAAATCATATTGGAAATATGTTTAACTCGAAAACGTTCATAAAAATGTAATGAGCAAGTAAAGCAGTTTGCAATAAAGGTAAAAAACAAAATATAAATACAAACTAAGTTTTATAGTGGTTCGATCATCGTGACCTGCATCCACTCCTGATTCCTCTTCACTCAAGGCCATCGGCTTTCACTATCGATCTTCTTTCAACGGAGGAAGATCAACTATCCTTTTACACCCATTTTCTCCTTTTCACCGGTTTAGGAGATAACCTTTACAACCTCACCTCTCTCTTAAACTTCATATATAATACTGAGAGCTTGAGACGAGTTTTTATAATATTACTATAGCATTTTTCTTTTCTTTAACTCACAATTGATGTGTTTACTGAGTAAGGATGAGTAGGGCTTTTTTAGGCCCCAAATGAATTCAAATTTAGGGACCAAATGATCTCATCTTGGGTTTTCGGGGTACTAGCAATACCACCGCCTGCTAGTTTGAGACTAGGTGGTACCATCGCCTAACACAGTCTGGGAGATTGTATCTGAGCAATATTATCACCTAAACTGGCAGTGTCACAGCTTGGGCCAACTATGGGTCACTAATTGGGCCTTCCACTTGGCCCAAAATAACCCCAATTCAGGCCGAGTTAACCCATAATTGAGTTGGTCTAATTACATTCTAAACAATCCAATTAGAACTAAAACTACTTCGATCTAGACAAATTATTATAAGTAAGAATTCTAAGTTATCCAACATGTCATTGGTTCATCCGATGCTTCACCCGAACCTTCGGCATATCGTCCTCTCTTATGATGTATTGCCCAATCGACATGTTGATATCCGCAACACCCGATCTCCTTAGTGCAATGTCTGATCCTTTTGGCCCGATGCTCGAACTCATGGCACGAAGCCTTCTGCTGATATGTCGACCATTCCTCCGGTCCGACATCCAATCTTCTGACATGTTCCATTTTAGCCCAACTTTTGATTCCACCGCTTTAATCAATTTATCTTTCCTGATTGAATATAGTCCTACGTCACTTAAATGTACATTAGATCGTAAACTCATTAATTGATTTCATCGTCAAAATCCAAGATTCAATATGTTTTATCTCATAGATAGATTTTATCAATTTACATATTATTTTCTTTAGGTTCTTTTGATACAAAGTATTCTGGTTGTACCATATAAATTATTTCATCAATATTTCCATTGAGAATTGTTATTTTGACATCCATCTAAAAGAGCTCCAAATCAAAATGTGTGGCTAAAGCCATAATTATTCTAAAAGAGTCATTCGTTAAAACCGGAGAGGTTTATTTAAAGTCAATCCCTTCTTTTTGAGTATAGCCCTTTGCCACAAGACGTGCATTATATCTCTCCACATTACCATTAGAATCCCCTTTGGTTTTAAAAATTCATTTACAACCAATAGGTTTCACTCCTTCTAGTAATGGGACAAGTTCTCAAACTTTATTGTCTTGTATGGACTTATACTCTTGATTCATTGCTTTAATCCACTTATCAGAATTGGAATCCTCTATGGCTTGACAGAAGTTGATTGGATCATCTTCCATCATATCACTACTTTTTTCATGTTCCCAGAGAAATACCATATAATCATATGAAATGACACTCCTCCTTACCCTAATGGATCATCACAAAGGTGCTAGCTCTTGTGGCATATGTTCTTATGGATGTTGAGTTTGATCCTCATGAATAATTTTCTTATACTATATGAGAGTTGAAATAACTATATCCTTTTGAGGTATTGAATTTACCACATCAGTGGCAACTATATAAATTGGATTAAATTGAACCAATTCTTCCTCAAACGTAAAGTCTTTAACCTTATTTCTCCCCCCAAACTCAATATCCTTGTAGCAATACTCGTCTCAAAAATATTTATTGATTTGGGATTATAAAATTTGTACCCCTTAGATCGTTCAGAATAACCAATAAAATAATTGCTTATTGTTTGGGGTTCCAATTTCTTTTCGTTAGGCCTGTAAAGCCTTGTCTTAGATAGACAACCTATGAAAGTGTCTTAGACTAGGCTTTCTTCCGGTCCAAAGCTCATAAGGTGTTTTTGTAGTTGCTTTAATTGGTACTCTATAAGAATGTAAGCTATAGTTTTTATTGCTTCTCTTCAGGGTGACTCTGGCAAAGTAGATTAAAAAATCATATTTCTTACTATGTCTTTAAGTATGCAGTTTCGTCTTTCAACTACACCATTCATGTTAGGTGACCTTGGCATTTTATACAGAGGGATAATTCCACACTCCTCTAAGCATAGAGCAAATGGTCCTCGACGTTATTCACTTGAGCCGTCATTTCTGTTGTAATATTCCCCTCCACGGTTAGATCTAATGCTTTATATATATATATATATATATATATATATATATATATATATATATATATATATATATATATATATATATATATATATATATATATATATATATATATTCACTGTTGAATTAGATGCGGTCATCAAATTTGTGATCAAGATCGTAGGATCATGTGATCCTACGGCCCAGATTGAGATTTGGAGCTGGACCTGACGTTTGAATCGGATACAAAGCTTGACTAGAATGGAGTTACGAGTTGACTTAGAGTCGGTCGATTCAACTTAAGCAAGTTGGGATATAAATGTTTTGAAAAAGAAATAACGTGTCACGGCCTTCTTGGTGGTGCGCGATTGTAGGCGAACCCTAGTGGAAATACCAATCTCCAGCTCCGCAAACGAGATCAGGAATCACGGCCCACGCTCTCCTCTCCTCTCCTCCCTCTCTCTCCACCATCCTAAATACTTCACTCCTCCCTCTCCCGCGCAGCCAACCCCTTATTCCCAATGACTTGATTGAAGACGGCGGGTTTCAAAGTTGGTGAGGAGGTGCCGATGAAGGAGGAGGACGAGTTTATGCTTTTACGAAATTGCTTCCTCGAGACCTCCTCGACATTAATCTCGTTGATAAAAGGTTCTGGTTCGATTCAAGTGATATGGATTGTTGTTATTTTGGTTTGCTCTTCATGGTATTGTTCTGTTATCGAGTGATGAGGGTTTGTTCATTTTTGTTTTCATATCCTCGTTGCCAAGAAAATAGTTCTAAGACAGAGAGAGAGCGCCGACAAACATTTCAATTCGTGTCAAAACCGACGTAGACTAACTTACCAAAAATCGAAAGCTTAAAATAAATTAATTTTTTATAAATAAAATATTAATTTGATTATGTTGTTGTAAGCTCATTTACAAGATGAGTATTTGACCCTAAGGTTTTCTCCTTTGGCAAGTACCAAGAAAAATGGCGACGCACGGACGTGAGGGGATCATTAAAACGCACGGACGGACGTGAGGGGATCATTAAATCGCACGGACGTGAGGGGATCATTAAAACGCACGGACGTGAGGGGATCATTAAAACGCACGTCCGTGCGTCGCCACCAACAGCGAAATAGGAGCGGGCGAGGAACGTGAGGGGATCATTAAAACGCACGGACGTGAGGGGATCATTAAATCGCAACTACAGAGAGAAGCAGTGTAGAACGAGGAGGTCGAGGAGCAGTGACGGCCAGGACCGAAGAGCCAAGTAAGAATCCGCCATTTCCACCGTCTCTCTCTCTCACTCTCCCTGCCTCCGGGGGTGATATGGCGAGGGCGTCTCATGCTTAGTGACGCGGTTGATATCGGATTCGGGGAGTGGCCTCCGGAGCCGTCGGATCCTGGTGGGGTTGCAGCCGCCGCCGTTCTCCCTGTAGTTGCGATTTAATGATCCCCTCACGTCCGTGCGTTTTAATGATCCCCTCACGTTCCTCGCCCGCTCCTATTTCGCTGTTGGTGGCGACGCACGGACGTGCGTTTTAATGATCCCCTCACGTCCGTGCGTTTTAATGATCCCCTCACGTCCGTGCGATTTAATGATCCCCTCACGTCCGTCCGTGCGTTTTAATGATCCCCTCACGTCCGTGCGTCACCATTTTGAGCGGAGAACGCACGGACGTGAGGGGATCATTAAAACGCACGGACGTGAGGGGATCATTAAAACGCACGTCCGTGCGTCGCCACCAACAGCGAAATAGGAGCGGGCGAGGAACGTGAGGGGATCATTAAAACGCACGGACGTGAGGGGATCATTAAATCGCAACTACAGGGAGAACGGCGGCGGCTGCAACCCCACCCGGATCCGACGGCTCCGGAGGCCACTCCCCGAATCCGATATCAACCGCGTCACTAAGCATGAGACGCCCTCGCCATATCACCCCCGGAGGCAGGGAGAGTGAGAGAGAGAGACGGTGGAAATGGCGGATTCTTACTTGGCTCTTCGGTCCTGGCCGTCACTGCTCCTCGACCTCCTCGTTCTACACTGCTTCTCTCTGTAGTTGCGATTTAATGATCCCCTCACGTCCGTGCGTCGCCACCAACAGCGAAATAGGAGCGGGCGAGGAAGACGAGATCGAGAGACGGAGCTTCACTCGTCCCACCCAGTTGTCCTGCTCGTCGAAAACCCCTACCTTTGCTCCTCAGGCGATCGATCCCGTCGTCGGGCCCTGCCCCCAGGTTTGCCTCCACTCCTTTCTCCTACCCCGTTCCTATTGCGACGCATTGATATGCTCTTGTTTCTTTTGCTATGGAGCTCGTCTCGATTTCCGTTTAATTGCTCAGGGTTGTATTTGTTCTGCGTGGATTCTCGGTTCTATTTGGATTACGCCTTTTCTTCTATGTTTCTCGTGAGGTTCATCGTGGCGGATCCTCTTGGGAAATCTCAATTAGGGTTTGGATTGTGGGGGCGTGGGGCTTTAATTTGATTAATTATGTTATTTGGATTGTTGATTGCTCGAATTTGGATGGTGAATCACGGGAAGTGCCATTGTGTAACATTTATTTATGTTTTGTAGATAAGAGTTTTTGGTCCTTCCGCAGCTACTCAAGTGCTCGGCCTATTGTCAGAGCTGGAATGGAGGGCATAAATGGTATATAAACTTGGTCTTGTTTTTCATTGTTTAGCTATAAGTTGTTGTCAACTTGTTGTCAAAGCTTTGGGAGTTGAGATGCATTAAAGAGAGTTTGCAATTTTGTTACAAGCATTGATTGAAAAGGCGCTAGGTGCCAAAAGGTGCTAAGGTTCAAAAACGTCCGAGGTGCTAGGCGTTCGTCTGAGTGAAGCGAGACGCTAAAATATAAAAATATATAATATAATTAATAAATATATTTATTTAAATAAAAATATATCATTTATTCTGAAACCTAATAATAATTTTAAATAAATAAAAATTAATAGTATTAAAATCAAAATAATATATTATTAATCTAATAAATAAAAATACTATTACTAGTATATAGTTAGTAGCAAGGTCTATCATACCGAAGCGTACCATCCGTACCCGGCGGTACGTACCGATCCGATAGGTTACCGGTATGCGGATCGCCCGATACCGCTACAGTGCTACAGTATGAAAAAAGTATAAAATTGTTCGGTACGCCCTGATGTACCGCCCGGTACACCGGTACCGTACCGTACCGTACCGAGCTCGGGTCGAAACGCCTGTACGGTACGGTACGACGAACCTTGGTTAGTAGCATATTGTTAATATATTGATAACAGTATACTATTGAAGTAAGAAGAGTGTGAGTAAGAGGAAGACTGAGGCTACTGACTGAGAGCAGCGGCAGCGGTAGCAACGAGAAGCGATAGTGGCAGCGGCAGCGGTAGCGGCGAGCGATGGCAACGGGAGCGGCGACAGTGGCAACGACAGTGGTAGTAACGAGTAGCGGGAGTAGGAGCGGCGAGCGGCGATAGTGGCAGCAGCAGCAGTAGTAGCGAGCAGAGGCAGCGGGAGCGGCAACAGTGTCAACGGGAGCAGGAGTGGCGAGCGACGATAGTGGCAGCGACAGCAGTAACAGCGAGTAGTGGCAGCGGGAGTGGCGATAGTGGCAGCGGTAGCAGCGAGCAGGGGGGAGCGAGAGCGGGAGCGGCGAGCGACGACAGTGGCAGCGGCAGCGAGAGCAAGAGCGACGAGCGACGATAGTGGCAGCGATAGCGGTAGCAGTGGCAGCGGCAGTGGGAGTGGAAGTGGCGAGCGGGGTTAGAGTTGGGGAAGTCGTGAGAAGAAGGCTGATATCGGTGCTTTAGTTGGTTCGATTGGACCAACTAAAGCACCGGAGATTGAACCAGACCTAAAACGCTGGTTCGGTCGCTGGGTTTAACCCGGGTGCTCGCCCGACGCCTGGGCTCGGGCGAGCGCCCAAGCGACGCGCTTCGGGCCTCCCCTCGCTTAGGAAGATGAACTTGACTTCGATATTTTCTGTTTCTATATCACTTTATTTCAATGCTTGGCAACACTGATATATCTAAGCTTGCATGCTGCTTTACTTCACTTAAGAGGTATATCTTTTAGAAAGCTTTAATCTGATTTTGGATTCCAATTTTAGGCTGCAGTACACTAGAAACTTGTTATGGACTGCTAACAATCTTGACATGTTTATGTTTTATCAATGAAATCAACCATAAAATTGCTTTTATTTTCATATACAACAGTTCTTAACTCTGAAAATAAAAAGTATGTAATGTCAGCAGTAGGTTGACATAAAGGAAAACTTGCATATACCTCCATAGTATAATAGCAAGAAATAATGTGTGAAGAATAGGGTTTCAGTTTCCTCACCTTCTTAACCATTTGCATTTGCAAACATGGGATAATAGTGATGGACTATTCAACTCTACTATGCAACTCTAACAATTGTGACTTGTCTGTATATATTGTGCAATTGTGACTTCACGCAAGATGCACAAGATGACACAGGAGAGTTCAAGAATGAAGATATAAAGATATCTTGATGTATTTTTTTTCGAGATGATGTGGAATTTATAATTGTCTCACTTTGATATTGATTTTCGGATAAAATAAAGATTGTAATGTGAAGTTTCAAATATCAATAATTTTATCTTGAATTTATGAAAAAGTTTTGGTATGATTTTGAAATTATTAAAAATTGATAGGTAATTAATAAAATTATTATTGACAGTATAGTGACACTCAAATAATCCATTACTAATTTTTTTTATATTTTAGTGACAGGTCAAGCCATCACTAAATTATTATTATCTTTTCCATTTAATCAGTAAGAGTTAATTATATTGTCACTAAAATTGTTAGTCAATTCTTTTAGTGACAGAAGTGTTCATAACCAATTGTTGTCACAGAAATATTAATTTATCAATTTATTTATTTTTAGCGATAGAATTTAATGTTTTAGCTACAAATATAAACTATCACTAAAAACTATAATTTAATGACATATGTGTCTTTTTTTGTTACTAAAACTTTTAGCCACGAGATCTATGCTGACGGAAGCTAGTGATGGCTCATTTTGCACTAATTCTTTTAGTGACAACTTTTGTTCATGGTTAATAACTATTTTTCTTATAGTGTAGGGGGCATGTGACCTGTATGTGTGCCAATATCTCAAGGAGCAGAGGAAACCAATGGCCTCGATCGCTTCCTCGACATGGCACCACCCCACCCCCCTATTCCGATCGATTTCGATCAGCGTTGGCTTGGCTGTGCCGACGACCAATCGGGCAACGCTTCTCAACTTTAATCCATGGACCAAAGAGGTCCAGCTCTAAGTGAGAAGACCCAACCTCCCTTAGGGTAATAGAGCCATCTAAATCGGAAGGGGGTTGCTCCACACCCTTTTGGGGGTCGGCCTTGTGAGAAGAGTCCAGAAAAACAAGGGAGGAAGTCAAAGAAGTCATCGAAACTAGAGGGCAAATCCACTTTATGACCCACACAACTATACTTGAAACACACCAAAGGTAAATTCTCATATGAAACAGTTTGGAAAATTCCTTTCTTTAGGTGACCCAGTCATACTGCTTATGGGGTTTTGAAAGATCGATTTCTATACTAACCTTACATATCGACCCCTTTCAAACGAGAAAGAACATTCATCATTCTTTAGGGGACGACCTAGGAGAGAACCAAGATTAATAACACATTCTGTTCCAGTACTCCAAAGGAAGATTGACGAACTACACCTAGATAGGGACAGATGAGATCCTCTCTGTGAGAGGCTGGAAATTAGCTTTCTTGGGCATCAGATACAAAACCTCCCCTCGAATGGTCCATGGTCCCTCGGTGAGGATGCGAACAACCTCCGCTTTAGAAAAAAATTGAAAGCAAATAAAAACCTTAAGCCAAATTGATCACTTGGGACACCAAAGAACATTTCCATTAGTGAGAAACCACATATTTCAGGAAATCCAAAGTCGAAGTCGGAGGAAATGATTGATCAAACTAGATATTCAAGGTTTTTGCCATTCATGAGGAGTTTTTTCGTCAAATTCGATGAAATCCTTAGAAGCATCATAGATCCGGTTAAACAAAGAAGAAGATAGTAGTGAACTTGCATCTGGCCCATATGAAGGACCAATTAACATCAATGCCTAAGAGATGCTCTTTCCAGTGAAAGGGCCATCCAATTGGCTCTTCTTGGAAGGCGGAGGGGCATTGGAAGGATCCCGATGGAGTGGCCCATTTTTCTTGGTACTTGCCAAAGGAGAAAACCTTAGGGGTCTGGCTTGGCATCACTCCAGGAACCCTAACTGAAGGGATCGACACCACAGAAGAAGATGATAACACCCTAGGGAGGGGAACAACAATGGATGCAAGGAGAGAGCCAAGTAGGGGATGTGAAGCCAGTAGTTGGGGGCGGGGGGGGGTGGGGAAGGGTGTGGTTGGGTCGCATCAAAGGTGGAATTAAGGAGGGAGAAGGCAATGGGGTTGTCCTTATCGCCTTAGAAACCCAGAGCTTCTCTCTCTAAGGAAAGAAGAGAGTTCCCTACTCTCTCACAAATTTATTTAATGCATTACAATCGACCATATCTTGTTCAGAACTTCACGGTTAGCCCCCAATTCCCTTCTCGCACTTTTCTAGTTCGAAAACCCTAAAGAAGATGCAGTGCAAGATTCTTTTCCGCCATCAATCTGGTCCTCATGATTAATCTAGGACTATGTGTTTTTGCTGCTTATCGATCCGATTGATGTGATTCTCCCGATAAGCTCTAACTCTGATGGCTGCCCTCCCTCCGCAAGCGGACAACTTCTAGATCACCCTTGTTCTTTCCCTCAGTGAGCTTTTTTTTTCCTCATAAATTTGATACTTTTGGTCATATTTTTATATGAAAAAGGTTTACTTGGTGGAATTGGTGGCACCTGCTATTTCTATTCTTCTGTTTCTCTTTGGAACAAATTGATTTATTTGTAGGACATGCTTAGATCATCACAAGAGGATGAAGGTAAAAAGTTTGCTATGAGGTTTGTTACCAATACTAGATATTTGCAAAGTTTTTAGCATTGTGGTGAGGCACTGCGGTTATATCTCTGAGACTTATGTGATGGTATATTTAATTTTGAAGTGTTCAATATTGGTTGGCATGTAGGACGAGCAACAACAAATTACTTTCATAGTGGAGGAATAGAAAGAGAAAAGTGAAAGATAATAACTAAAAATAATAAGCAAATGTATAACTATCCAATTGGCTCAAAGATAACACTCCTAGGATAGAAGTCTTGCACCTCCGCATGCCTCACAAGGTGGGAAAGGAAAAAAACTTGATTCATGGATCCTTTTTTTATTCATACATTACAATGTTATAGCCCATTTTTATATGCTCAAGTATAAGAATAAAAAGAAAATTACAGAAATTTAAAAAATTACAATCGCATCAAATCAAATATATGATATCTTGTTCTTCGTTTCTGATTTGATTTGAGAAATAGTCTTCCTCTCTTCATGATATTTTTGATTGATAATCTTTCATCTTTATAGAGATGAATCTTTAAGATATTCAATCAAGATTTGTAATTTTCAATAATATGATTTCTTTTTTGTTGTATTTTTTCTTTCTTTTTCTCCTCGTTGAGTAGATATTTTCATGTTATTACATATGTAAAATATCTCTAAACAAATTAAATTTATTTTATTAATAAATTAATTTAATTGCTCATGCATCATATTGTTTTACTGTTTCTTTTTCATTTCTGCTATTGAGCGAGCATGCACATGTGGAGATTTTGGAATCGAATGAATTGTTCCTTTAAAGTCAGAGACGATTGAATTTGATTGGCCTAGATGCATGCATAGCAATTCATGTGCAGAGTATAGTTTCATCAAAACTAAAATTTTAATTTCATTCTTCCTCAAATTAGTGACTATATTATGGATATATTAGATGACATTTTGGTCTCTTTGGTGTTTATGTAGCATTTACATGATGCCTTTTGTGGAAGTTGTATGATATACTGCCATGGTTGTTTTGACCAAATACAAAGTTTAATATGCTAATGAGTTAGTTTTAGTTCCAGAGCATGCTTCTGATGATTCTTGGTGTGATGATGGGCTTCTGAATGAAATCTCAGATGCTGACTTAAACAGAGAACAGAAGAGGCGTTATGATCAATTTTATACAGTATCCTTGCAATCTATAAATGATATGCATATCCTTTGTCCAAAACTCTTCATAGTAAAACTTTTAGGGCTTTAAACTTGAGGATGTATCATATGGAACCCTTGACAAAAGTTTATAAGGGTTATCGAGATGGTATATCTGCAGGAAAGGAAGCTTCTGCCCAAGAGGGCTTCAACATTGGGTTTAAGCAATCTGCAAGCAGTGGTTACAAATGGGGAATTGTTAGAGGCATCACAAGGTGAAAAGTGATAGTATTTACTGATCTCTTTCTGCAGAAGAATTTTGGTATCTTATTTTTCCTACATTATTTCGTAGTGCATTTGTAAACCTCCCAGATCAATTCAAAGAAAAGTTAGTTAAGAAGCTTGAAGACAGATGCACGTTTCAAAGTCTTTACAAGCCCGTTCAAGAGATTTCCACGGACGATGCTCTGAGAATGTATCACTTTCAACTACAACAAGAAAATAAACAATCTCATCAAAGATCAAAAGCGACAGTATCATCGGCAATCGAAGATTTTGACTGCAATAAGTTAGACTTCTTTTTCAAGGAGCTTATGTTACTTGTAAGTGAGTCTTCTGAAATCAAAGCAAGTGTTGATGTTGTAAAAGGAGAGGAAGAAGAATGACCTTGATGTTGAAGTACTTGGAGGGATCGTTCAAATTCACTTACGTCTGAATTTTCTGGACAGATTGTAATTTTTTGATGGCCTCAGATTGCAATGAAAAGAACTGAACCATTGCTCCATTGCAGCATAATATATTTTGAGATTTTGCTTCAGAAAAATAGGTTCCAAATTTCAGAGTATTGACTATTCTTCCACTGGAACTGTGCCGTCATTTTTGGGAACGTTGAAAGCACTCATGGTTTGATAATAATCTCCTTCCGAAATGCAATACTTTTTCATTGTGTTTGATGTTGAGCATGGCCTTTCTTTTTCCTCCTAGTTTTGCACACTGTAAATATAAGCATAAGATGCTTCTCCAACAATAACGATAGAATCTGATGAGAGGTTAATCAAGTAGCACTATATTGAAATGAATGAGATACTATTTTCAAACTAATACAAACAACTCTTACACTTTTTTCTTTCCTTTTTTCTGAATAAATTTCTACTTTCAGAATGCATTTACTTCAGCTTTAAATTAACATCGTATTTCATTAATTAGATTTTTTTTTACACTAAGTTAAAGTCATATGGTTGAGTTTTTCTGATCTTTCTTATGTATTTAGCAAGTCAATTCAATAGCCATAAATTTTTGATTTGCCAAATAAATCAGCAATTACCAACTTAACTCTCTTTGACCTTTAATTAATTGTAATCTTAGATGTCTAAGCATATTACAACTATGTCATGCTCCACAATATAGTATTTGTATAAATTATAAATTATAAATTATAAACTATAAGTCTCATTAAATGTATTCATGTGTATAATTCTAGATTAATTATATATTATTTTTATAATTAATTATTATTTTTGAATGTGTCGGAGAATATTAAATCATATTGTCTTAGCATCTAGTAAAATCGGAGTCAGAATATCCAATGATCTTCAAATGGTCTGATCTCCCATATGATCTTTTGTTCTCTTTAAATATCTCATGACTCTTTTAGCTACATTCCAATGATTCATTCCATGATTGCTTAAGTATCTATCTAACATTCCAACAATGTACATTATATCTTGACGCGTACAAACCTGTGCATACATTAGACTCCCTAAAGCTAATGCATAGGAAATCTTCTGCATTTCTTAAGTTTCCAGATTTTTTTTAAGGCACTAATTGAGACTGAACTTGTCTCTCTTTGTGATAGGGGTGTCTCCTGGTTTACAATCCTATATGCTAAACCTTTTGAGTACTTTATCGATATAGTTCCTTTGTAATAATCCTAGAATACCTCGCGATCTATCTCGGTGTATCTGGATTCCTAATACAAAAGGGGCATCACCAAGATCTTTCATCTCAAAATTTCTAGATAAAAATCTCTTGGTTTCGTGCAATATGTCTATATCATTAGTGGCAAGCAGAATGTCATCCATATAAAATATTAGTAAAATAAATTTGCTCCCACTGAATTTATGATACATGCAATCATCAACAACATTCATCTTAAAACCAAATGAGATAATTACTTGATGAAATTTGTGATACTACTAAAAGGATGTTTGTTTTGTTAGGATCGAAATCGGCACTAAGAGGGGGGGAGTGTGAATTAGTGCTTACGATAAAAATTACATCGATTCGAAAATTTCGTTCGATAAAATCATATTGGAAATATGTTTAACTCGAAAACGTTCATAAAAATGTAATGAGCAAGTAAAGCAGTTTGCAATAAAGGTAAAAAACAAAATATAAATACAAACTAAGTTTTATAGTGGTTCGATCATCGTGACCTGCATCCACTCCTGATTCCTCTTCACTCAAGGCCATCGGCTTTCACTATCGATCTTCTTTCAACGGAGGAAGATCAACTATCCTTTTACACCCATTTTCTCCTTTTCACCGGTTTAGGAGATAACCTTTACAACCTCACCTCTCTCTTAAACTTCATATATAATACTGAGAGCTTGAGACGAGTTTTTATAATATTACTATAGCATTTTTCTTTTCTTTAACTCACAATTGATGTGTTTACTGAGTAAGGATGAGTAGGGCTTTTTTAGGCCCCAAATGAATTCAAATTTAGGGACCAAATGATCTCATCTTGGGTTTTCGGGGTACTAGCAATACCACCGCCTGCTAGTTTGAGACTAGGTGGTACCATCGCCTAACACAGTCTGGGAGATTGTATCTGAGCAATATTATCACCTAAACTGGCAGTGTCACAGCTTGGGCCAACTATGGGTCACTAATTGGGCCTTCCACTTGGCCCAAAATAACCCCAATTCAGGCCGAGTTAACCCATAATTGAGTTGGTCTAATTACATTCTAAACAATCCAATTAGAACTAAAACTACTTCGATCTAGACAAATTATTATAAGTAAGAATTCTAAGTTATCCAACATGTCATTGGTTCATCCGATGCTTCACCCGAACCTTCGGCATATCGTCCTCTCTTATGATGTATTGCCCAATCGACATGTTGATATCCGCAACACCCGATCTCCTTAGTGCAATGTCTGATCCTTTTGGCCCGATGCTCGAACTCATGGCACGAAGCCTTCTGCTGATATGTCGACCATTCCTCCGGTCCGACATCCAATCTTCTGACATGTTCCATTTTAGCCCAACTTTTGATTCCACCGCTTTAATCAATTTATCTTTCCTGATTGAATATAGTCCTACGTCACTTAAATGTACATTAGATCGTAAACTCATTAATTGATTTCATCGTCAAAATCCAAGATTCAATATGTTTTATCTCATAGATAGATTTTATCAATTTACATATTATTTTCTTTAGGTTCTTTTGATACAAAGTATTCTGGTTGTACCATATAAATTATTTCATCAATATTTCCATTGAGAATTGTTATTTTGACATCCATCTAAAAGAGCTCCAAATCAAAATGTGTGGCTAAAGCCATAATTATTCTAAAAGAGTCATTCGTTAAAACCGGAGAGGTTTATTTAAAGTCAATCCCTTCTTTTTGAGTATAGCCCTTTGCCACAAGACGTGCATTATATCTCTCCACATTACCATTAGAATCCCCTTTGGTTTTAAAAATTCATTTACAACCAATAGGTTTCACTCCTTCTAGTAATGGGACAAGTTCTCAAACTTTATTGTCTTGTATGGACTTATACTCTTGATTCATTGCTTTAATCCACTTATCAGAATTGGAATCCTCTATGGCTTGACAGAAGTTGATTGGATCATCTTCCATCATATCACTACTTTTTTCATGTTCCCAGAGAAATACCATATAATCATATGAAATGACACTCCTCCTTACCCTAATGGATCATCACAAAGGTGCTAGCTCTTGTGGCATATGTTCTTATGGATGTTGAGTTTGATCCTCATGAATAATTTTCTTATACTATATGAGAGTTGAAATAACTATATCCTTTTGAGGTATTGAATTTACCACATCAGTGGCAACTATATAAATTGGATTAAATTGAACCAATTCTTCCTCAAACGTAAAGTCTTTAACCTTATTTCTCCCCCCAAACTCAATATCCTTGTAGCAATACTCGTCTCAAAAATATTTATTGATTTGGGATTATAAAATTTGTACCCCTTAGATCGTTCAGAATAACCAATAAAATAATTGCTTATTGTTTGGGGTTCCAATTTCTTTTCGTTAGGCCTGTAAAGCCTTGTCTTAGATAGACAACCTATGAAAGTGTCTTAGACTAGGCTTTCTTCCGGTCCAAAGCTCATAAGGTGTTTTTGTAGTTGCTTTAATTGGTACTCTATAAGAATGTAAGCTATAGTTTTTATTGCTTCTCTTCAGGGTGACTCTGGCAAAGTAGATTAAAAAATCATATTTCTTACTATGTCTTTAAGTATGCAGTTTCGTCTTTCAACTACACCATTCATGTTAGGTGACCTTGGCATTTTATACAGAGGGATAATTCCACACTCCTCTAAGCATAGAGCAAATGGTCCTCGACGTTATTCACTTGAGCCGTCATTTCTGTTGTAATATTCCCCTCCACGGTTAGATCTAATGCTTTATATATATATATATATATATATATATATTCACTGTTGAATTAGATGCGGTCATCAAATTTGTGATCAAGATCGTAGGATCATGTGATCCTACGGCCCAGATTGAGATTTGGAGCTGGACCTGACGTTTGAATCGGATACAAAGCTTGACTAGAATGGAGTTACGAGTTGACTTAGAGTCGGTCGATTCAACTTAAGCAAGTTGGGATATAAATGTTTTGAAAAAGAAATAACGTGTCACGGCCTTCTTGGTGGTGCGCGATTGTAGGCGAACCCTAGTGGAAATACCAATCTCCAGCTCCGCAAACGAGATCAGGAATCACGGCCCACGCTCTCCTCTCCTCTCCTCCCTCTCTCTCCACCATCCTAAATACTTCACTCCTCCCTCTCCCGCGCAGCCAACCCCTTATTCCCAATGACTTGATTGAAGACGGCGGGTTTCAAAGTTGGTGAGGAGGTGCCGATGAAGGAGGAGGACGAGTTTATGCTTTTAAGAAATTGCTTCCTCGAGACCTCCTCGACATTAATCTCGTTGATAAAAGGTTCTGGTTCGATTCAAGTGATATGGATTGTTGTTATTTTGGTTTGCTCTTCATGGTATTGTTCTGTTATCGAGTGATGAGGGTTTGTTCATTTTTGTTTTCATATCCTCGTTGCCAAGAAAATAGTTCTAAGACAGAGAGAGAGCGCCGACAAACATTTCAATTCGTGTCAAAACCGACGTAGACTAACTTACCAAAAATCGAAAGCTTAAAATAAATTAATTTTTTATAAATAAAATATTAATTTGATTATGTTGTTGTAAGCTCATTTACAAGATGAGTATTTGACCCTAAGGTTTTCTCCTTTGGCAAGTACCAAGAAAAATGGCGACGCACGGACGTGAGGGGATCATTAAAACGCACGGACGGACGTGAGGGGATCATTAAATCGCACGGACGTGAGGGGATCATTAAAACGCACGGACGTGAGGGGATCATTAAAACGCACGTCCGTGCGTCGCCACCAACAGCGAAATAGGAGCGGGCGAGGAACGTGAGGGGATCATTAAAACGCACGGACGTGAGGGGATCATTAAATCGCAACTACAGAGAGAAGCAGTGTAGAACGAGGAGGTCGAGGAGCAGTGACGGCCAGGACCGAAGAGCCAAGTAAGAATCCGCCATTTCCACCGTCTCTCTCTCTCACTCTCCCTGCCTCCGGGGGTGATATGGCGAGGGCGTCTCATGCTTAGTGACGCGGTTGATATCGGATTCGGGGAGTGGCCTCCGGAGCCGTCGGATCCTGGTGGGGTTGCAGCCGCCGCCGTTCTCCCTGTAGTTGCGATTTAATGATCCCCTCACGTCCGTGCGTTTTAATGATCCCCTCACGTTCCTCGCCCGCTCCTATTTCGCTGTTGGTGGCGACGCACGGACGTGCGTTTTAATGATCCCCTCACGTCCGTGCGTTTTAATGATCCCCTCACGTCCGTGCGATTTAATGATCCCCTCACGTCCGTCCGTGCGTTTTAATGATCCCCTCACGTCCGTGCGTCACCATTTTGAGCGGAGAACGCACGGACGTGAGGGGATCATTAAAACGCACGGACGTGAGGGGATCATTAAAACGCACGTCCGTGCGTCGCCACCAACAGCGAAATAGGAGCGGGCGAGGAACGTGAGGGGATCATTAAAACGCACGGACGTGAGGGGATCATTAAATCGCAACTACAGGGAGAACGGCGGCGGCTGCAACCCCACCCGGATCCGACGGCTCCGGAGGCCACTCCCCGAATCCGATATCAACCGCGTCACTGAGCATGAGACGCCCTCGCCATATCACCCCCGGAGGCAGGGAGAGTGAGAGAGAGAGACGGTGGGGTTCGGATTGGGTATCGAATCGGCAATAAGGAAGGATGAGTTGTGTCGACTTTAATCGTCCCAACTAGCTAAAAGGTTGAGAAAATTTAAAACTGATCTGAGTCATGTATGAAACTAAGCAAATTAGATTTGGGTTTGGTTTGATTAGACCTGATAAGTTTTGATATATCCCATAGACAAAAATTTAGGACCTTAGTTAAGTCGATTCGAATACCTTCGTTCTAGTTATAAGACATAGTTTTGTTCTGGATTGACTCATCACGGATGACCTTTATTGGCCATCTATATAGATCAGACTGATCCAACACACATGCATATACAAATAAATATTAGGTTTGGGTATCGAATTGAGGTTGAACCCAGATTGGGTCGGTGGGGTTCGGATTGAACCCAACCGCCGCTGCAGCTCTCAGGCTTATGGTCATCCACGTCTCCCATCGACAAGAATCCACGGACGAGGTTCCCTTACCTTTGCATCTTCTATATTGACGAGACCACTCTCATATCAATTTGAGACGCGCAACGCGGTCAATTGGCGTCCACGAGGCTGTCTATAATTATCATTCTTCGGTGTGATACGATGCGCTCGAGATGGGCCATATGAAGATGCAGCCAAAATTTTTTTACCGTTAGATTTACCAATCACACGAATCTCGATGCAATCACGCTGGCTTATACCCACTTCGATAGGATGCGCTCGACCTCACTGTATTGTTCCCTGGAAATACTTTTATGCACTTTAGCCCGGTACCTTACAAGCTACTCGCATTGTTATTGAAATCTTATGAACGGGGCCATTCTGGGTGGGCCATTGATGCGCTGGTATCTGCGCGGGTAACAATTTTGCATTCATGGGAATCGCTACAGATATGCCTCTCTTGTCCTCGTCTGCCTCTCCTTTCTCCGTTTCCATTTACCTCTTTATCTGTTGGTCGGAGAGGGGACCGCGAGATCCGCTTCTTCTCCATCGCCACCGCGAGATCCGCTTCTTCTCCATCGCCGCCGCCGCCTCTCTCCTCTCTCCTCTCTCACGGGGTTTCGTCGTTGCCTTCTAATCTGAGGTAGTTGTCGTGCTTGCCCTCTTGTGTTATTGGGTTTCTTCTACTTGTTTGTCTCAGAGGATGCAACCCTAGGTGTTGAATCGTCCTCGTGTGGTTAGATTCCCTTTATTGGGTTTTTTCTGGCTATGTTCTTGGATTGTTGTTTCTGCTTGCAACATCTTGTTAGTATTTTATTTTCTTGTCCTTGATTATTTGGTTGTTTCTTGGAAATCTAGGTTTTCATTTAATTGTACGCCTTTATAGCTTGCGAGTAGAATTAGCGCATAAGTTTAGGTAATATTGAGCTGAAATTGTCGCTATGCACATGATTGCTTCCAAATCTCCTTAAATGGTATCGTAATATAATACGAGAGATTAAATGGTGTGCA